>NW_006767633.1:949960-996920 GCF_000300595.1 Phanerochaete carnosa HHB-10118-sp | reverse complement strand
GCATCACAGTACGGGCCGCCCTGGTGCAGTATAGGCCCTCACTTGTACTAGGAGACAGTTCGGAAGGCGGTAGATGCGAGGTGGCAGGGGCAACTAGAGAAGCGAGGAACAGGTTACTAGAGGGAACTTGCCCATAGGCCTTCAATGTACCTCTGTGCTCCTCTGGCCTCACACGGGTGTATCCCGCTTCGTACCATGCGGAAAAGCTTTCAACTAAGAATCGGATTGCGAGATATACCAAATCCGGCTGATAGTGATTACAGCAGAGCCAAAAGTGTAATCAGACAAAAATCGAACGGATTTTGGACAGGAGCGCTCAGATTCTGCTGCAATCGGAATCTGGGTCACACGATTATCAAAATCCCGCAGATAGTGCCCAGGATGCTGTCCGCGGGGGCCCTGTGTAATGGGAGTCTATCGGCAAATCGTCTCTAGGAGATCTCTTGCCATGCGCAAATCTGAACGGGGGGCAAAAACGCCGTTAAGCCGACGCACGCTGCCTCTTGCGCATGTGCTCACTCAGGGATTCGACAACAGCGGTCGATCGTACGCTGGCGTCCCTGTCAAACACAGTGGAAGGTTTGACGATTTCAATGATGTTCCCTGCTTGGAAAACATTCGATATAGGAGCTTCCGGCGAGCTTGAGGCTATTCTCCAGGAAAGTGTTAGAGATCGGATCTTTAGCAAGAATTAGTGTCGGTAGTAGTACCTACCCGAAACAGTTGCAGTCTACACCGTGCACAGACACATTCGTGCTCTGCCGTTGTTTGCGCCAGCTAACCTCGTACCCAGAATACCGCCGGCAAAGCACGGGCAGCTCCCGGTGCAGAATTGACGGTCGTCAACGCTCAACTCACCGTGGGAAAGCGACTCGGCTTCGCGGATCATTTTTAATATTACCGCATGCTTCGCCCGGTGCCTTGCACGCGTCTCGCTCCTCCGGCTGAGGCTGGCCCGCTCATCCAAACGCAATTTGGCTAGATCGTGGCCGAACGGCGCTCCAAACATTATTGGCCCCATTCCTCGGGCCCCCCTACCGGGCTAGCCTAATATCCACACAGAGGACCAGCAAAAATAAAGTATCGTTGCTAGAGGTCGCTGGGCTGAATACTGCCGGGACCATACCTTTTACAGCTGAGTAGTGGGACACTGGGCGCGGTGTCGAGCGAGCTGGTGTCTTTTCGAGCCACAGGTAACAGTGTAGACCATATGCTGTGGCTACTGATGTCACTGACTTGGATATACATCCGGATGTATCAAGATTGGAAAATCATGGCATGTTCCAACCCACCCAGCACGATGGCCATGTATACAATGGCGCGTACAGCATTTTCTACCCTTCAAAGAATCCCTCAAAGCGATTTGATAGCTCGATGGCTCGGGCTCGAGCCCAGTCCATGCGCAACTCGACTCGGAACGCTCTCCACTCTGCGCCCTGCAGCAGGTCACCTAAGCATTACCTTGTATGTTGCGTTCTTGGTTATGCTGCTTCTGCAGATTGTTCTCTTTCAAGTTAATTTTTAACTCCATTCGTTTCCCATTCCAACCAGACTCTTTGCGCTGAGAGGAAGAAAGAAAACAGAGAACAAGCCGCAAGCATGCTCGGCGGGAACCCTCTGAACTCGCGACACCCAAATAGGAGCTATTTTTAGCCAGTTGCTGCCTGCTGGCTTGTGTACCCAACCGACAGGCGATGAGAGTGCAAACCTAATCGACAACTATGATTGCAAATGAAGCTTCGAGGCTAATATACAGATACCGAACAATAGCTAAGTACTGATGGAGCAATGAGGAAAGCATGTGTGTGATTCATTCCGTGTGTCCGTGCCAATTTCATAACAAGCATCCGTCATGAACGTGACATCCGCACGTCGAGCTTCTTGAGATGGGTACAGCCGCGAAGACCTCTCGCATGGCTACCATAGACCCGACACTGCGGAACCTTCCTGGTGCACCTTAGTTGCCGCCGACGAGAGGAGCGCGCTCCTCGTCAAGGGAGATTTGTCCTCCACCGCGAGAGATCTTGATACCGAGAGCAATGACAGCCTTGCCAACGAAAAGGGTAGCGAGGATGGCGAAAGCGAGAGCGCTCCAGTGGACGAACATGTCGTGCGTCTGGTGAACGAAGGTAGCCCAGAGGTACCAAGCAATGGCAATGCCGGCTGGAAGGTCGCCCTCCGGAGAGGTGAAGGCGTAGGTGGCAGCGGTGGACTCAAGGAAGAGGAACGCAAGGAAGACGAAAACCTTGGTCCAAATACCGGCGTGGTAGTAGTGTAGGTCAGTGCCGAAGGCAGTGAAGGCGGAGAGCACGACAAGGACAGTGGTCCAACCGTGGTAGAGGGAGAAGGGAAGGTGGACGAAGAGCTCATCAGAGACGCTAGCGGGCTCGTGATACTTCTTGACGATGTAGTAGATGTGTGTCACAGTCGAAGAGACGAGGAGCGCGAAGATGAAGGCTGTATAGAATAGTAGGTGAGATGTGACGGTGACAGCCATGACGCAAATGATGACGTACCAATGATATAATGAGAAGTCGACCACAAGTTTACGTAGACGATGTTGAGAACGGCGAGTAGAGGGAAGCGCCATGAGATGCCGTCGACGACGGTGCGGTGACCGTTTTCAGTGAATTGGTAGATGATGGTGCCGAGGAGTAAGAGGTGGATGAGGGACCTATTCAATGGTGGTAAGCAACTTGTACACGATGGAAGCATGTGCTTTAGGCTCACCAGATGAGGAATGCCCATGGTGCGGGAGTAATATAAGTGTCCTTGCCGGTGTAGTAGATGTCATTTGGGCCGGCAACGGTATAAACGTTGGAGCCCAGGAACAAGAAGTAAACTAAGACATTTGCAAGCTACATACCTGTCAGCGACGAACGTCGAGGTTGAGCAATACACATACCTTGAGTAGGATGTTATCTGTCCAGCTGTATGCCATGATGGCGACGGATTTGCGCAAAGAGATTCGTTAGGACAGAAAAGGGGCTCTCGACTCCTGGGACGAAGGGGGAGGAGGGAAAGGTGCAATCAGGTGGGACCGCAGTCTGCCCTTATGAACCGACTGAACGGACGCGTGACGTCACATCGATCGCGTGACGCGCCATCCAGCTCCGCTCCATGAACATTCCTACTGCCGGTCGGACACTCGCACATCGTCCGCGTATCAGCGTCCTCGCCGTCTACAACTGCTCCCAAAATCCTCAAGCATGACGTCGACAGTACTCTCCTTGCAGTCTACGTTGTTTACGGGAGTTTCGACAGTGCCGAGGTATCCGCAGTTGCGGCTCCTGCCACGCAATCTCTGCGGTCAGTGGTGCACGGTCCGCACGGAGCATGCGTATCGCGTCATGCAGCAAGCTCGTGCTGCGTCTCACAGCCTCCTCCTTAGTAACCCGAACCGAAAAAGCTGCTCGCAAAAAATAACCATGTTCTATCTGCATCAGTCTCACACCAGCACGTGTACCCGCAACTGGCTAGGTACACTTCTAGGCCTTCGAGAAACGTCTGGAAACGTGCCTAAATTCCAAACAGCTGCAGAGCCAAAATGAAGTCGTCCACTTCTCTTGGAGGGCTCTTCATAAGAACCTGCGAGGAGCTGTGCGCCCTGCGAATCGTTGGAATGAAAGCCCGCACGGTAGCCAGGGCGGGAGGTGCTAGATACAGCTAAAGTTGGCGGCACGCTGTGACCGCAGCGGGTCTAGACTCTGGAATGAGATAAACGTCGCGCTCGAAATGAAATCGGGCGAAGCTGTAGACCAGCAGGCTGCAGCGGGCTGTGAGAGGAAGGGTGCGGAAATAGGTTGCATAGTGGCAGCAAGCGAGACCGCTGGGCGGGCGAGCAAACAGGCTGGCCTCGTTTGCTTGTCGGAACCTATCACCGAGAAGTGCTACTAGGTCGAGCATTTTTCATTGATGTAGCAACTCTCACGAGTTGGCTGGGAGAGGGGAAATGAATGAAGTGAAGTTCGTGATACACAAATGCCTGCCCTTTTCAAGCCAGACACGCTGAAGGCAGCAGTATGCCCTTTCTACTCCGCGAGCACCAAACGACCCTAACAAAATCTAGCGTGGCATTGCATTGCAATCTTATCAACACTATGACGTGAGAGAGTGACGTCTCCGGATTATCTTTTCGGAGATGGAGCAACCTAGACATCGCTTTAACATTGCTTGGATAGTGCCCCACCGAGCTGGGCGACATCTGCCCATTCGGTTGGTGCATCAGGAATGTTTGACGAGCGGACACTAGTGTATTTCAAACGGACACAGCCCGTGCATGAACTGACGCAAATGTAGCTCTACGTAACTGTTCTCCAAGCACTGGTGGCAGTCTCATGACGAATCTGGGGCATCCATGTTCCGAAGGGCCAAGCATTGATCGAATATTGATCATCCGCACCATCTACCAGGTAGATTCTACTTACAGATAGCGAGTATACATGATATCTGTATGCATTTGGTACCTACGACGAGGTCAACCAGTCGTTGTGTCCTGTTCCGTCGCCGAGTTCTACGCTGCTGGGTTCGAATTGCCTACCACCAGTCGAAGCCATTTCGTTTCGGACGAAGAGGTAGTGACATCACGGCCGTGTCAATCACCGTCATAGATCTGGTAGCCGCGAGGGGGCCGTCCACGGGGACAATCCCGGGCTGTACGTCAGTATGGCCAGGTCAGCTACTTAACATCGCCTTCAGCGGCTGTCAAAGCGAGTACATCGTCGTTTCTCGAGTGTGTTTTGATCGCGGGTCGTCTTGTCTCGAGGGACGAACTGAGTGCCTGCGTCCGGGTCGAATATGTCTGTGCGACAAACGCTGCCACGGCCTACAGTACAAGATTATCACACCCACCTGCTCTGTAATATTCAACAGGCTACTCACTACAACGACTGCACCCATCATCAATCGGTCTTTCCACCGCTCGTCCATCCCGACGTTCAACTCCGCGCGCCGCCGTTGCCTCGCCTTCCACATCGCTGTGCTGAGGTCGTGGAAGTCCGCTCGGGGACGTTCGGGCTCCCCAGGCTCCAAATCCAGGGGTCTCTTCCCGCGGAGAGCATCATACGCGGCGGTAATGGCCTGGAAGCGGGCTTGGGCTGTCGTCGGAGATAACGGTCGGCTCACGGGTGAATCGGGGTGGTATATGCGTACAAGCTCATAGTCTGCATATCTGCTGCTCAACATGTAAGCTCAGATATCTTTGCGAGCGACGCACATCTCGCTTTGACCTCAGCCTTTGTCGAGCTCCTCGGAAGATGAAAGATTTGGTGTGGTGTCGGGTTTAGGTTCGTAGGGTACGGGTAGGGGTTCGCACTGGTCGATGCCAGTCGCTGCGAAGTTTGTGATCTGGAACTAAAGAGTGCAGCTCGCTGTCGCCGAGCGCATTGCAACCAGAGTCGTGAGCTCATCGTCAGGAGGGGGCGGTGGTCTATGCCAGATTCAAAGCGCAAAAGCGCAGGGCCGGGTCGGCCACTCGGCCACTCGGTATGCAGGATGCCGACATGCCGGCTTTGATGGAGATGAAGCCTATTCTGGCGCCTCTCCAGGATGAATGGCCCTTCGCTTTGCAAACGGGCCTCACACATGAAGGTATACGCTTTGATGTAGCATTTTTTAGTCAACCTATCCAGCATAATAATTGTGGGCCACGGGACAAACTATCGAGCTAAAGCGATTAAAAGCGGCTCGAATAGCCACGACAGAACCTGGCCCCGGGCCCGCTGGAGGGCAAACAACTTAGAAGTACAGCCCAATCCATCCCTGAGTGGATTCCGCATGGATCAGGTCTCCGCCATCCTTATTGCCGACCCAAGGCAGCTCCGTAGAAGTGCGGTTGTTGTTGAGCGTCATACCCCTGGTAAAGTACGACTTGGCCTGCATGTCCACGCGGCCGTTGAATTCAGCGTCCTTGTACGTGAGGTACAGATCGCCAGTGCGCGAGCTCAGGTGCTTGCTCTGGATCTGGCGGTGCGGCACGCCCGCGTCGCTCTCGTAGAAGACGTCTGCGCGGCCGTTGCCGGTCTTGGTGTTCAGCACCGCAGACTCAGATTCAGCAGCGGCTAGAGGATGGACGTGCACGTTCATTACGGCATCGCCTCGGCTTGTGGTAAGTGAGGCCTGTTCAACGATGCTGATGTCCCCGACGAGCCAGCCTTTGACGGTCTCCAGAGCCAAACTCTTTGCGTGGAAGTTGGTGTTGGGGAGCAACATGTGCTTGTCTGAGTCTTCTGTGGACTGCAGGCGAATGTTCAGGCTGTCGAGTGTGACGTGCGCATCTTTGTCGAACTGTAGTTGGGTGATACTGGAGGCCATAACAGTGAGGTCCTTAAGGTTGGGCGGGATACGCAGAACCATGTCGTAGCGCATGCAAGACGAGCCTACAGCAGGCGTCTGGAGGAGGAGATGGCTCTGGGCAAGACCACTTTGAACATCCTCAGATGTCGGGTATTGCATAGAGACGGAGTCCAGGAGAGCGCTGTTGTCGGTGCGCAGCATCATCTCGAGTTGGATGTCTTGGGAATCTGCCGTGCCTTCTGCGAGCAGCAGTGTACCGAAAGCGCCACCCTGGATGTCCACAGTGTGCTCAGCCTCCGCGCCAATAGGAATGGAGTAAATAGTCTGTTCAGGATTGTAGATGTGTCTCGCATCGGCGCAGCCGAGCGAGGTGCTGTAAGCGGGCATTCCCTCCAGGCCAGTCGGGGAGGGCTATCCGTGCTGCAGTCAGCAGCGTGGAGCAAAGCACCAGCGAATAACTTACTGTGATAAGCCAGATTGCAAGCTCGATGGCCTGCCAGCCAAGGAACAACAAGCAAACGATGCCAAAGGCCTTCCAGAAAAGACCGCACCTGGAGCTCCACGTAAGGCGCCAATATTACAAATACAACGAAAGACGTACTGGAAACCGCAGCAGACACAGCAGTTTCTAGCGTGCTTGCGCTTTGGTCTAGTGGCTGGAATTTCGGTATCGATATCAAGGCTAGGTAGTTGCCTGCCAGACTCTGGGTCGATGGGGCTGTGCAAGGCGACAGGACCATGGCCGAGGCCTTCTGCTTCGCTCGGAACCTGCTGGTCAAGGATAATTCAGCGGAGCACACGACTGACAACCATCCCAGCGGTCCTTGAGCTTCAAAGCGGCCATGACGGCGGCGACCATGCCCCAGAATGTAACATTCCGCTCCACAAAGTTGCGAGCCATTGTAAACGACCAGAGATGAAAGATGAAAGAACGACTGTTGGTGAGTTAAACGTAGAGGGAAGATGAAGGAAAGAGATGAGTAATGTGGCCATGAGATTGTACAGGTCTTTATATATGTATACTTCGTTTTTGATTGACACCCGGTACCGGTGGGCGTCGGAAAAATGCGACATCAACTCACGCGTGCCTAGGCGGGGAACGCAACGCCGAACGCGACCTCTTCTTGGTGAATTGACTCATAGCGAGTCAGTTACAATGACACATTTACTCACGAGCTCCTGTGTGATATCGTTGTCCGACACGCGTAGAACAAGGATACGCGAAAGCACGTGATGTTGCCAGCGCACAGGTAACGGCACTTCCGACCAACAAATGCCACGCACATTTCTTCTTCTCAAGAGTACGCAATTTGTATCATCTTCAAGACTCTTCCGCTTTCGAACGGCGAAGCGGGAAGATGATATTGCTGAAAGCTGAAGGTTGCGTCGCGACGACGACGCACTCGACGCGTCTGCATAAGACGCCCATTTAAAGAACGTGTCACGTGACATGCTAGTAGAGTTCGCCCCAAAAGCTTGCTGTTGTCTGCGTGGGATCACGAAGCTTGCTGCAGGATGCCGCACAGCGACGATGAGCACGACTGCGCTGCATGCATTAAACGTTTGAACACAGCCTACACCACCGCGAGCACGTATACAAGTCCGAATCGAAACTCAACCGAGGTCAACCACCATGTCAGCCGCGAACAGTGAAAACAACGACCACGAACAAATGGCACTCTGTCTGAAACTACCCTTCCCTAAGCCCGAATACTCGCCGACAAACCAAGTCTGCGCACTAGTCCCGCAACACATGGCGCCAGCCGCTCGTAACCGCAATAACAAGTCGAAGTCGAAGCACCATACCACCGAACAGCATGCATCCGCGGGCGAAATGTCCAGCTTCGCAAACGAAGTCTCATCCTTCGACAAGAGACCTGGGGCAATTTGGAGATTTGATACCTCTGTGAAGCATTTCAGGTCGCTGGAACGCAGGGGTGCCGGCCCCGCGGCGGAGAGCATCGACCACGCACCTCCGCCGTACACAGCACCACCCGAGCTACACGCCGGCACCGTCCCCGCAGGATCCCAGCCCACACTCGCCACATCGGGAGAGTCTGCTGTTCCCATCCCAGGCTTCGGCGCCGCTTCGACGCCGACGCAGGGCACGAACGTGGGCCTGGTCGCAGGCCTGTTGGTGGGCGGGGCGGCGCTGCTCGGCGTCCTTGCCGCAATATCCATGGTATACCGGAGACGCAGAGCGAAGAACATCCGCGCATTCGCCTCGGATACTGCCGCATGGAAGGCGCACGTTTCCGCGCCGACGCTCAATACGCTGTCCATATCGAACAGCTTCAGCAATTTCGTGCTTGTCAATACGACTGCCTCGGACGACGAGTCCCCGAGACCGCAGAGCCCGGAGGTGAAGGGGTTCTTCACCGATCAAGAGTTCAAGGAAGTGCCTCAGAAGGCCGCCAAGTCCTTTGATCCCCGTCGATTCTCGTCGCCCTCTGCTCTGGGTGCGACCTTTATGCGTGCTTTTGGAAATCTTATGGCGCCAGGAATGACGGCCTCGGCCTCTGCGCCGACGAGCCCGTCCCTGGACACCCGCGATCGCTCCTTGCATGTCCAGCGCCAGAAAGCGGCCGAGCTCGCCCAGATAGTGCGCATGAAGTTCGTCAAGGAGGAGCTGCCGGCCGTGGCACATTCGTGCACCGAGCTCGCCAGCTCTGCCAGGCGTCCCGCGATCACCGCCGGCCTCGGGATCGTCCATCAAGAGAGCGAAGTGGACATCGCGAGCACGCTTCTGTGTGCACTCGACAGATATTCTGTCTCCTTTGACTCCGGGTCGCCCGTCGTCCCCATCACGAACCTTTTCCAGGTCGACAAGGATGGCAAGGTCGTCCGCCGGTCTGCTGCGCCCTCGCCCGTCTCGCCCGCCTCCGACGCCTCGCCCCAGACACCACAGCGCATCGATCCTTCTGACAACGGCTCGATCGCGACCGAGGACGAGGATATGGACGACGTGAACGACGCAGTCATCGTCCGCCTCGGACAAGCCAGGAGCATGGAGATCAAGCCAGAGCGTGGGATGCTCGTCTCGCTGCAAACGAACAGCTCGATCGCTACCGCGCCGACTGCGTCGCTTTCCACGTCCGTCCTTGCCTCCGCTACCCCTGCCGCGTCCACCGCAGCAGCGGCAGAACGTCCGAAATCGACCAGCGCGATACCAGTGCCGCCGACGCTGAGCGCAATCGCCACGTCGCCGACGTCGCTCTCGGCCGACATCGAGGACACGCTGGAAGAGCGGGTGTTCGCCTACAGGCCGAACGGGCCGTGGTCCAAAGCGAACTACAAGCTGACCACGCCCGGCCAGGTGCGGGCGCTGACGGAGGCGTTGTCGATCGCGAAAGCGCACACGCCGCTCCAGCAGCCGCAGGCTTGGCCTTGGCCTGCGCATCGGTCAGCTGCGCTGGAGGAGCTAGGGGACGACTAGACGCATGAGCGCGTGGCGTGGAGGTCAGCACATATAGAATCGCTTGCCTAGGAAGCTGGATAGACACACTGGATCGACCTGTGCAACACTGGGAATCTTCGGGCTGTATTTGCACATGCGTATAGGCCAGACAAACACGAGTTGCATTATCGCGGACCGTCTGGTGCGCGTGCGGAGTGCGTCGAGTCCCATGATCCCGGAGATGGTACAGATATTGCGATGGCGGGTCGTTGTGGCGCACATCATTTCGAATCCGTGTAAACAAATGCGGGACACGATAGCGGACCCGGGCATGCCAGTCAGGCGTTGGGGAAGGCGTGGCTGATAGCGACCGGCATGACGTTGCGTTTCCGGTCGGACACCTGGTAGTATCTGCCGCTCTCAGCTTCAGACAGTCTGCCAGCGGTCGAAAAGCAGTGCCGTAAATAGTTCATCTCGGAGACAGAGCTGTCCTGCACTCAGCCAGCGTGAGACAAGGGACCGCAGCAGACGTGGGAGTGCATGGAGCATCCAGTCGGAGTCGGTGGCCTAGACACGAAACAAGGTTTCCTTGGGACGACCTCATGTAACACACGAGTCGAAGCGGTCAATCCAGGAGCAGCAACCTTCGGGAGAGTCTGAGCGCCGAGCACCAGAAAGAAAATCTAGCAAGCAGTACTGCCGCAAGAGCAGGGGCCAGCTTTCGAGTCGCTTCAGAAAGTAAGCACTGTCCTCTCCGAGAGTTCTCCGATGGTCGAAAAGACACGGTGGTGGTCAAACTTGGACCTGCTCCGACGGGCGCTCGGGGCGGGCATGCGGCACAGCCACGTGGGGTAGTCTCCGGGGTCTCGACGGCCGCCGATATGTAAAACCCCGGACCCCTATCCACTCCTAACTTGTCTTTCCACTTCATCTCTCCACGTCGCGAAAACGTCCGCAGACTACCCGCACCCATTTCTAGTACACTTGTAAGTTTTTGATGATGCGTTTCCGCCAGGTAGCCTCTGACGCCACTCGCAGGACCAAGTTGGCACCACATGTCGAATTTTACCATGATAAATCAATCCAAACCGTCGTCTAGTATTCGCCCCACGTTCGTACCCAACTTTCTCGAGAAAAAACCATGCAGCTCACGTTTGAACTCTGCAGCAACGGTCGTCAGACCGTTGGAGATGGGGCTTTCTCTACCGACATGATCCCTAGCGTGCTTGCTGTCTGCCGCATTCAAGGCGGCGACTCGATGTACTACTATTCCACCGCGTTCTCTGGCGGGCCTGGGGTGAGTGCTCACTTCGACACCCTCTTGCGCTTGTATCCCTGACTCTAGACAGTGGCGCTTTTGACATCCCTTCGGCAAAATGCCCTCCCGACAGAGGGTCGTTAGACTGGGTGACAGACAGTCTGGCGTCGTCTTTCCTTTCCACTCCCCCCGACTTCCCCTCCAACCGCACCAACACGCTACCATCATTCGGTTCAGAAAGCTTTAAAGATTCCAACACCACTCCGAGCTCAGCTCCTACTGCGTCGTTCCCGTTCCCCACGCCCCCGCGGGACATCCTTGCCAAGCAGAATGTCCCTTGGCCGGATGCGTGCACGCCACCACTCACTCCTGATGACACGGATGAGGACGACGACAGTGTCGGCGCGATCAGCAGCAAACAGCGCAACGGCGCTCTCGAACTCCTTAGTACGCTCTTCCCGCGGAACGCCCTCGGTGCCATTCCCCACGCGAAGAGCGTAGAGATATCCGCGCCGAACCTCGGCGCAGCCTTCGAAGGTGTCGTTCTCGACCTTCCAGGTAAGACGAAGACGCTCTACGTTGACGGCAAGAACGCTGCCCACGTCAACCTTCGTGAGAGGTGAGTCCCAGGCCGTCTCCTTGCTCCCGGGCTTCGGCGGCTGATTCAGCTCCGGTAGTATTGTCGCTCTGCTTGACCTCGCAGACGAGCGACTGGAATGCTCTGCTCTAGTCCTCGCCCTGGAAAAGTCCTGCCCGCACCTCGGCGAGCTCCTTCACTCGCTCATGTATGTCGGTGGCACCGTCGTCACCACTCCTCCCTTCCCCGTGGATCCGGCTTATATACTCGTTGGATTGGAGATCTAGTGGTATAGCGCTGGAGGTGTTTGGAATCTGACAGAAGTCTCTATGCTTGTCGAACGTATTTAGTGTCCCCTTCGCGGTTTCTTCTATCCGTCTTACTCTACTTGATTATCTTGACCACGGAGGGGCAACCTATGCCTCTTGTTTTCTCCGTACATATCAGACAGCAATACACACCTATGCTGCTGTACTCCTGGCAGAGCCTCCTGAGATCCGGATACACGTCGTCGACGTTGGTACGATGAGGAAAGCGGTGTCGACATTGATTCCCGATGTTCTCGATTACTACAAGCCTGCGTGGTTCACCACACAATGACAGCAAGCATGAGGTGTTGCTACCCGGACATGCGTCGAAAAGATAACTTCCACTAAGTTAGGGAAGTGAGCAAACGCTCGCTCACTACACACCCTTGCATATTACTTGTACTGTCCGCAAGCTACTACTAGGGATGATAGACAAAGAGAGCTGGGCAGTAAAATCTCATTCACGGGCTCAGTCAAGTGACATCACTGTGTACATACGAATAGTCTGTAGCAGGCCGAAAAACTGCTCCGCATACAATATACACCGTATTGAAATTTATCCTCCCTGGAAGAGGAAAATTGCAGCTGGGTGGGTGGTAAGCTCGCCTTTGCTCAATAGGTATGTTTGCAGGGGTGTTTGAGGGGTTTTTCTTTGGTGCGTTGGAAGGGACTACGAGCACCAGTGCTCAGCCTCAGGCTGGATGTTCCGCTGTCCCACCATCTTAGACACGGTACCTGCCGATACTTGGAGTCTGCGACATCGACATCAAGGCCTGACCAAAGCGCAGACGGAGGACATAGATTGACAAAAGGCGGCGGGACTGGCCGCATCCCATGCGGCTTACCGAGCCATCTTTCCGGGCTTAAGCTTTCAAGTCGTACTGAGATCTGGGGGATCAGAATTCCCCGCCGCCACGAAGGTTCGCCGCAGAGATCGTCGTATGTGGCTGTATATGTGGCGGCAAACCACCTGAGGATGTTTCGTACCAGTGAGACTTCCAAGCAGAAGTGCCTTCGAGGTTGCTCGCGATCATGTCACTATCACTGGAACACAATTTTCCTCCCTTCCTCGAGGCGACGTAGTCTGTGAGGATAGCTTGGGACCGATGCCAGGCGTTCATTCGACCTGCTTTTCGGGTCGGCTGTGCCACGAGGCTGTCGGCCGCGCAGCTGCAGCCTAAATAGCTCCACTACGACCTCATTCTACTGGTTAAACCCCACCAAGCAGCGTTTACTCATACTTCCCTCTTCCCTCGCCTACGGTCCTCAGGGACTCTCTGAACAATCATGAGTTTCCTCGACGCCATTCTTCGTGGCCTCACATGGCTCTGCTGTGGGCCGAAGGCACCTGAAGTGCTGCCGGACGGCGCGTCACAGGATCTGTATGTCCCGCCTACAGTGTCGCACAGGCACTCGCAGCGGCACCGCCCCGAGCCAAGCACCCCACCGTCGTACCGGTCGCGCAACGATGCGCCGTTCGTGACGCAGCCTCAGCACGAGCGGCCGGCCGAGCACCGACCCGAGCACCGATCCGACCATGGCACGCACCACGCACACAGCCCGAGTCCGGGGCGCATCGTGAGTACCGCATGTGCGTTGTCCATGCGACGTCTGACCGGAGGATGATTGCAGGACCCGAACCAGGTGAACCAGTCCAACCCGCACTACACCGCACTTCGCGCGCGTGCGAACGAGGAGGGCGACGCGATGGCCCAGGCATTTGAGGGGGGCCACCAGGCGTACGAGCGTGGGGACGGCGCGCTCGCCAAGGAGCTCTCGAACAAGGGCAAGCGGCACCAGGCCGAGATGGACAGGCTCAACAAGGAGGCGGCGGAGTGGATCTTCATCAGTGAGCATGGCGAGCTGGACTCGGCGTGTGGCGGCGCTGACATGCCCTGTCAGAGAACAACGAGGATAGCAAGCCCGGCGAGGTCGACTTGCATGGGCTATACGTGAAGGAAGCGATAACATATACGGATCGAGCTATTCAGCAGGCAAGGGCCCGAGGTGACTCCGAGGTCCATCTCATCGTCGGTGCGTCTCGCTATCCCATGTATATCATACTATCGATTGATCCCTTGCTTAGGCAAAGGTCTGCACTCGAAGAACGGTGCCGCAAAGATCAAGCCTGCCATTGAAGATCTCATGCAGAAGCATCAGCTCGTCGCCGAACTCGATCCACAGAATACTGGCGTGCTCATTGTCAGCCTGGACGGCCGTGACAGAGACACGGGGAATATTGTGAAGCCTGACGACATCGCGAGAGGCATCCAGAGACAGGATGGGGGTTGTGTTATCATGTAAAGGCTTCCGGACTGTCTGCTTCACGTTCTTCGACTCAGGGATACCAGCATGCATCATCATATTACTGTGCCAGACTTAGTACCATACGCGCATTACTGTCGTTCATATGAATAGTTGGTCAAGAAGCGTGTTATGAAGTTATAAATTATGAACGCAAAGTTATGAAGGAAGGAATAAGAATACGGTCCGATGGGTAGAATGCTACAATTGTCCCTGAGTTCATGGTATAGTCGTTACATGTAACAAAAACATGACAGTTCGAGAGTCCTGCACGATAGAGATGGGAAGCGGCGAGTACCCATGTCACTCAAACGGATTGGTACGACCAGCCTGACATCAAGAATCAGTGAGCAAGATAGCATATACAGCGCGGGAAAAGCCCGACGCACCTGACTGTCCCCACTCTCTTTGCAGCCGCACAGCCAGTCAGTCCACCACCGTTTCTCCGGCACCGCCTCCTCCTCCTCGACGTGCTGCAATCTTGGGGGTGGTATCGGCTCTGGCGGGCGGTTCGCATGCGGCGTCTCTGTGCGCGGCGGAGGTGACCGCGGGGCGGGCAGGTCGAGTGGTTTCGGCGGACTCTGCGCACGCGCAGAATCGTTGCGTCCGAGCGACGGCTTCTTCGCTGCAGGCGCCGCACTCGGCTCCTCTGCCAGCGTATTCGCCGAGTCCGACTCTTGCATGATCGCCGAGCCTTGCGGGTTGTTCAACGAAAGCGTCGAGGCGGCGGGCGTGGCAAACGGGTTGTCGGGCTCTGGAGTCGGAGGAGCGGACAAGCGAGTGTCCAGCTCGTCTAGTGCGACCTCTTCCTCTGAATCCCGTAGCTTGTGGTGTGTGCCGGGACCCCTGGGCGGGCCCTGCTGCGACCGCCGCCTGCCGGGCCAGAGTAGGCTCGCTTTGCGGGTGACATCGCCCACGAGCGAAGAGGAGGCGGTGGATATCTGCGAGTCTCGCGCGGCTTTGCGACGTTGGCGTTCTGCTTGTTCCCACTGCCTCAGGTTCTGCAGAGCAGGCAGTTCACACAAAATTAAAAAATAGGTCAAAGAGCAAAGTGGATGCGCTACGCACCTCTGCAACCCTCCGCGACTCTTCCTCGTCATCAATGTTTGGCGGGTATTTCTTCTCTCCGCTGTCCTCCTCGTCTGAGGAGGATTCGTCTTCGTTGCTGAAAGGGTTGTCTGCCCTCTGCTTGCCCTTAGAACCGCTGAGTTTCGGCGCGACCTCATCATGGTAGACGCCGGCTCGACTTATATCCTCCTCTTCTGCGGGCCCAGAGTGCTGATTGGAGGTAAGGCTCATGACCGGCTGCGCTATCCTGGCGGCAGAGAGACCTGAAGCCTGATATCGTCTAGTAGAGGATGGAGTTGTAGTGTTGGTCGTTGTACGTCAAGGCTAAACTGGGAATCGAGACTACAGCCGCCGCATTAAGCGCGCACCCCCGACGTGTTTGCATGAAGACTCCTAAATTCCTCGAGAGAAAATTGCCCAACAAAGCGATATGTATTCCAAAGCGACAGCGAAAGTATTATAGAAGGGTAATAAACGATTGTCCTAGTCCGAGAGGGTAACGCGTAAGTGGGTAGGTAAAAACGACACGACGGTGCGCAGTCCATGAGAACCTGGTTTTCGATTCTATCCTTCAAAACTTGTTCGAGTCCTTCCGATCCACACGCTGAATCATGATGCTGTCTTGGCTGCCGTCGTCAGAACCGTCATCCGAAAGCTGGTGCCGCAGGGCGCTCGACTTGCTCGTCGGGTTCAACATTGGTATTTGAGAGTCTTCGGACTGTGCACCATCGCGGCTGTAAAGCGTGCTCCGCGGACTGTGAGGCCCCCCACCGGATAGCGACATAATCGAGTGGCGGGCAGTCTCTTGCATCTGCAGGATGTTCTGGCGGAAGGCGTTCTGCTCGCGCCAGTACTGGAGACGCTTCTCGCGCTCTGCATTGCGGTGTCCTCGGTGGAGCCAGTACATGCCGGCGAGGGTTGCAAGCATGCCTGAAGAGGCGTTAGCGCGGATCAACACGAGCGTGCTCACAGCCACTGACCGCCCAAGATGCAAACGCCAACAATAATATACACCCAGAAGGGTACGTGGTGGGGCAAGTTGGCCGACCTGCCGCAGACACCTTTGGCAAGACAGTTGTATGTCGAACACCTAGGAGTTCCCATGAGCAGAAGTGAAGATACCAACGATGTGGAACGTACTCTTTGTCGGCATCACAGGAGTCGCCCTTGTTCTTCGTCTTCATGCAAACCAAGTGCTGAGCATCACAGTACAACCCAGGCGAACAGTTGTCCCTGAGAGAGCGTGAGTTGTTTTCGGAACGAGACACGATCAAGTACATACCTCGACACAATATCGATAGATTCGTTGTTGGCGGAATACACAGTGTAGGCAGTGTTCTCTACCACACATGTGTTCCCGAGAGTGGCGTTAGCCCACCTGAGCGCATTATTAGTAACAGCCGCTGGAGACTATAGATAGCTTTCTAACATGCAGATGTTGTTCAAGCACACCGAGCCATTCACGTTTAGCCCATAGCCGGTCGTGTCTGCCAGCTGCTGAAAGTTCGGCGGGCCCTGGCACTCGTCTTGGAGAGAATTAGCTTTCAGCACCAAGGCGTACTAGTTGACGTACCATCTCGGTCAAACTGGCAGGGGCTTCCTACCGCCAGCAGCGGCAAACACTGATCCTCCTCATCAGGACAGAACATTCCGGTAGGGCATCTCGGAGGAGGATCTAAGCTCGTGGGGTAGCCAAGGGGATACTCGTCTGATCTGCAGCCCTTGTGGTCGCAAAGGCCGGACGAGTTGCAGAAAGTGATCGAATCACAGTCTGCCTGAAACTCATAGGTCCCGGCCGCGAGCTTCTGGTTACCGACGCTGCATGCGCCACCGTAGTTGACGCTGCCCGCGTTGACAGACGGTCCCCATGAAAACAAAAGGAGCGTGAGGGGGAGCAAACCAATCATTGCCCGCAGGAGGAGGATGTAGGGTCGTTGGTAGAGGGCGTGACCGCTAAGGCGGGTCACTACGGACAAAAGTTCGTGACATGGTGTGACACGTACGTAACATGCGGACGGCGCGCTCGGCGGCGCCGAGCGCATGCTTTTAGCGACTTTACCTAGCTTCCAGCTACTCTGCACGGCGAGTCGTGCAATCTAGCTCTCGCTTCACCCCCGATATGCCCCCAAGACGGACGAATGATGACTACATGGGCGGACAGTCTGATTCGGACGTGTCCATGCTCGACGAGGACGAGCTGACCTCTCGTGTAAAGGCTAAAGGTAAGGGCAAGGCAACAGAAGGCCGCAAAGGCGACAAGGGGAAGAGCAAGGTTAAAGAGGTATGTGCTGAAAGTTATTTAACTGCTTAGAGCCGCTTACATGAGTTCTTTAAGCAACCCTACGCTTGGGAGGCATCCTATACGCGGACATGGGAGACCGTACAAGAGGATGAGGCAGGCAGCTTGCACACTGCAGTGCGAGATCTCATTGCCAAGGGGAGACGAAGAAGGTACGACTATGCTCGTGCTTCACGCGTCGATTCTTTATTTATCCGATTGCCACCTCCAGACTGCTAGCTCCCGCGGAAGCTGTTCGCAGAACTATCATACGACATCTCATCCTGGTCTTGGATCTATCTTCGTCTATGATGGACCGAGACATGCGTCCGACACGCTTCGATCTCATGCTTCAGTATGCTCGTGAATTCATCGCCGAGTGGTTTGACCAGAACCCCCTCGGTCAAATAGGGATTGTCGGTATGCGGGGCGGCATCGGCGAACGGATAGGTGAAATGTCTGGTACGTTTATCTATACTTCGCTGTTGAATTGTATGTATCTACTATTTTAAAACAAAACGCGTAGGGAACCCTCAGGACGTCCTGAGGTCGATTGCCGAACGGCACAAACTGGAGCCTGTAGGTGAACCTAGTCTACAAAATGCCATTGAGATGGCTCGGAGTAGTATGAGGCAAAGCAATCGTCTACCCTACCTGAACATGACTAACTTGCCGTTATAGCCACCTACCGACCAATTCTTCTCGAGAAATAACCATCATCTTCGGGTCTCTAACGACTTGTGATCCGGGGAATATCCATGACACCTTGGATGAATGTGTCAAGGATAAAATACGAATATCTTTGGTTGCTCTTGCCGCAGAAATGAAAATTTGCCGTGAGCTTTGCGTCAAAACTGGTGGTACGTCGCTCGTCAGCCTAGTTCGCCGACTGAGCTCGTCTTGATCTTGCCAGGGTAGGTCAGTTCGGCGTCGCCCTAAACGAAGGACACTTCAAGGACCTTCTCTTTGAATTGATCCCTCCACCTGCCCAGCGCGCCCTTACACGCGCAAACGGCCCTGGGGCCGCGAACCCGGCTGCTGACCTGATAATGATGGGGTTCCCAACCCGATTACCGGTTACGTCCCAACCGAGTCTCTGCGTATGCCACGGCGAACTCAAAAGCGAGGGCTTCCTCTGTCCCAGGTGTCTGGCTAAAGTCTGCGACGTGCCGACGGATTGCGACATATGCGGCCTTATGATCGTCAGCTCACCCCATCTAGCGCGAAGCTACCACCATCTCTTCCCTGTCAAGCCGTATACTCCCATGTGAGTTCCCGTCCTATCCCGGCTTTATCGTCGCGCTAACTCTTCGACAGTACGAATCTTGATGATGCTACAAGTCTAAGCGCAACCTGCTACGGCTGCTCAGTTCCATTCCAAGAGAAAGTACTGCAGCCGAATGTCCCCCTTGTCGATGGTATCAGCCCCTTAGGTCGATATCGCTGTCCAGAATGCGAGCACGACTTCTGTACAGAGTGTGATGTCTTTATCCATGATGTCCTTCACTGCTGTCCGGGGTGCGGCAAGTAACAATTGTAGAATTTCATTTTTTGGCCTAATGTACTATCTGTCCCATGTTATACCTGTGTAGACGTTACTTAGGACGATATATCGCGTTTACACACTTGTTTACAATCCATGTTTGGATTCACTGCTCAATCGCACACTTCGACACCCAGCTTTCACGCAGAATTTTCGAATCAAACAAGGCGCATTCATTGCATAGCGTGATACAAACAAGTCAGCAATGTCCTTAACTCTCCGGCCCAACCCAAACCCGGCTGTGAACTAGCTGTCGTAGGGCAAACATTGGTGCGAATATGCTCATACGATAGCCCGAGCATTGATTAGGCGCTAATGATCTAACAATGTCAGCGACCTGTTGGAAACACTAAGGGCGACCACCTACCGGTGAAGATTCGAGGCGTTCAGAGAGTGACGGGGATACAGCCGATGGAGATGAGAGAGCCCTGCAGGACTGATGAGACGAGCGTTTTCGGAGGCGGCCGATATTACTCACATAGCTGTTGTCTTGGCAGCAGACAGCTTGAGCGCTGCAAGAACCGCCGCCAGCACCGACGACGGTGATAGGGTCGCAGGTGAGGCCCACCAGAACGTCGACGCCCTGAACGACGACGCCGAGCAGACCCAGAATACCGGCGGCGGTGGGATCCGACGCCTGTTTCAACGCACAGTCAGTGCTGCTCGTACCACTGCATGCAGATCGGCACACTCACACTTGTAACGGTGTTGCAGCACTGGACGGAGCCAGTCGAGCAATCACTGGCAGGGACGGACGAGGCCGTTGCCGTCTCAGTCACGGTCACGGTCGTGGTCGGAGCCTGGGGCGTAGTCGTGGTAGCCCAACGCTTGGCGTTCTCGGGGTTTGGGGTGGCGACCGCAAGAATAGAGAGGAGGGCGAGGGAGGTGACGACGGTGAGGCGAGAGAACATCTTGAGAATATGCAGAGGAGAGCTTCGAGTACTCGGAGTAGTCCTGGTGCGTTTGAAACTGGATGTCGGAACCGCTACGTCTGCCTCAGTACATATAGGCGTATGTCTTGACCTGGGATGCTGGTTTGTACATTTTCGTCGACGGACATCGTCAGCCAACCACTGCTCTTCTTCTCATGCCCGGGTTGGTGACTAGCTGCTCAAAATGCATGACGACAGTGCCCCACGACGCAGCCCATAGCAAAGTGGAGTGGAACACGTCCGCGCGATATTCTTGGCAATGTTATCGCCACAGTGCACGCTGGGCGATATCCTGTGCTGATGTCGAAGAATGTCAAAGTGGAGCAGTCCTATTCACCGCCAGAAAAAGTCAGGAACCACAATCGGTGGTATTATCCGGGCGGCTGAGATCTCTGAAGGACCTACCTTACGCCTAAAGCCAATCGAGCAGGAATCTGAAGGAGTATGTTTGACCAATTCACGGTTATAGCTTGTACAGCATTCTGCCTGCATCGCTCGAGCTTTTTTGACGTCTCCGCCACAAAGCGATTGCACGAACGTGGAGGCGCTGCGTCACTTGGGTGATTAACAATGAGCTTGTTGAAATGAAAATGCTATGTGAATTCGAGGACGTCACCTGGTAGTACATCTAACCCTCCTCAACTTGTACCCTTGCGCGTGTTGTTCAAATGACGACAGAAATCAAAACTGCACGCGTTGCAGGGGTAAAACCAAGGAACCGATGTCGTTAGATTTCATATTGCGTGTTCGCGCGAGACGCCGAGACCACGGGAACCCTTGGGAAGCGCAGGCGTGCAAGCCTGAGCAGAACTTCAGCCGCTTTGGACCCTCTTGTGAGGCTGCTGAGAGGCCGTTTTGAACGTGGGCTAGAGCTTATCTTTGTACACATGCTCGGTACCGCTCGAAAGAATGCCCCTCATGGCAGTGGTTAGCATGAGTCTTGCATTGGACTTGTTCGTCGCTTGCGAGCGCGTCGGGTGTCCGGTCGCGGGTTGTATATGCATTGAGTGGAGCTCCCAAGCGTCTCCAGGCCAAGAACTCCTGCCACGCTTTCCTCGCTGCCCTGGTACCTGGATGGAAAGATGGGATTTCAAGCCAAACGTACAACATTCATGCTCCTACTCTCACTGGAGAATGAGGTCGGCGGAACCGGAGACACAAGCGAGGTGTCAAGAGACAACGCCAGGAGAATATTGCCACTATGAGAAACGAAAAGGCATCGCTCGAATGCTTTTGCGCGATATCTTCGCACATTAAATCGGAGGAGGATCAAGTCGGATTCTAAGCCAGCGGCGAGTGAACATTCTTAGAACCAAGCAAAAAACACTGAGCGCGCGCGGTCGCACAAGACGTCCGCGCGTCAGGACCGGACTGCCGAAATGCGCGAACGGCGGGTCTATGTTCGACTATGGCCGCCAGATGATGAATGTGGCTATGAGAGTCGATGGGAGCGTGACAGCAAAAGGTAGGTGAGCAAATATCACATAAGCCAAGTCTTAGAGCTAGGTCTGCAGGGGCGGGCTTACAATTCCATGTCTAAGCTCGGTGCCTATTGAATTAAATCTTCTTGTCTAACAACTGCGTTCATCTGTACTTAAAAAGCCACTGAGATACGATTCTATTCTTGGCAGCAATTTACTAACTGTCTTATGCCAACGCCATGTAGATGTATGTTAAGTTCCGGGCGACATAACATGCTTATATAGCACTTGGCTAAGGTATTTGTCGTATTCTCAAATAATACCGACTAGTTCCCACCCTTGCTATTCAGGCGAAACAAGACGCATTCATTGTAAAACGGTATACAATCAAATCAGCATTCTCAAAATCGCTCCCAGCCTTCCTGACCCATCCAGAGCTCGATTGTGAATTAGCTGTCGTGAAGTACGCAAGAATGTTGACACGAGCACGCTCATACGACAGCCCGAGCAATTGTGGAAGCCCTGATCAGCTACTGCCATCAGTGATCTGCTGGAAATGATGCAGAAGAATGAATACCTGCTGGGAAATCTTGAGTCGTTTAGAGAGTGATAGGGAGGCAGCCAAGGGAGATGAGGCCGCCCTGAATCGCACAGCAAGTGAGCAGTCTATCCAATCGTCAGTCATGCGTATGCTACTCACGAAGCTGTTATCCTGGCAGCAGACAGCCTGGGAGTCGCAACTACCGCCGCCAGCCCCGACGGCGGTGATGGGCGAGCAGGTGAGGCCCACGTCAGCGGTGACGCCCTGGAGGACGATGCCGAGCCCGCTCAGTATACCGGCGGCAGCGGGATTGGAGGCCTGTTTCGTCGCATGATCAGTGCTGCTCGTAGCATTGCATGCGGATCGGCACACTCACACTAGTGACGCTGTTGCAGCACTGGGCATCGCCAGTCGAGCAGGTGCTGACGCTGGTGGGGGTGGTGGCCGGTGCAGTCACTGTCACCGTCTGGGAGGGCTGACCCCCACGCTTCTCAGCAATGGGGTTCGGAGTGGCGACCGCAAGAAGCGAGAGGATAGCGAGGGAAGAGACGGCGGTGAGACGAGTGAACATCTTGGGAATATGCAGAGGAATGCTTCGAGTAGTCAGAGTAGTCCTGGTGCGTTTGAGACTCGATGCCGGGTCCCCTATGTCTGGCTCAGTATATATACGCGTATGTTCTGACCTGGGATGCTGGTTTGTACATTTTCGTCGACGGACATCGTCAGCCAACCACTGCTCTTTCTTCCGCTCCCAGGCTGGTGGCTGGTCAAACTGCATGACGACAGTGTCCCATGATGCAGCCCGCAGCGAAATGGGGTGGAACACGTCCGCACGACTTTTTTGGCGACGCTGGCCATCATAGCGTGTAGGGCGGTATTTGGTGCTGATGTCGAAGAATGTCAAAGTGGAGCAGTCCTATTCATCGCCAAAAAAAGTCAGGAACCACAGTCGGTGATATTATCCCAGCGATTGAGATCTCTGAAGAACCTACCTCACGCCTGAAGCCAATCGAACAGGATCCGAAGGAGTATGTCTGAATAGCTCACGGCTACAGCTTGAAAAACATACTGCTTGCATCGCTCAAGCCTGTCTGACGTCTCCGCCACAAAGCGATTGAACGAACGTGGAGGCGTTGCGTCACTAGGATGATTAACAATGAGCTTGTTGACTCGGAAATGAAAATGCTATGTGAATTCGAGGACGTCACCTGGTAGCACACCTAACCCTCCTGGATTTGTACCCTTGCGCGTGTTGTTGAAATGACGGCAGAAATCAAAATCACCCGGCTCGGAGACGCTTGGCTCAATGTGTGTACGCAACCCGATGTGTACACTCGACGCGCTCGTAAGCGGCGAAATTCTCCAAGGCAAAGCCCAAGCTCATCACTGAGAAGCATTGCTCTGAGCGATACCGAGTATGCATACGAAGGTAAGCTCTAGCCCACGTTCAAAACAGCCTCGTAGTGGCCTTGTAAGAACGTCTAAGGCTGTTGAAGTTTTGCTTAGACTTGCAAGCCTCCGCTTCGTGCTCGAGATTTACGGTCCCAGGGGGCGCCTATACGGTCCCCAAAGGGGGAGGTTTACGGTCGCGGGCGCCCGTCCAAATGAGGCACCGGTGCGTCTGCCGGCTACGCCGCTTAAGCGCCTTCCCGTCATCAAGGGCGCATCACCGTTTGTTCCGACGCCTATGGGACCGTAATTTGGGACCGTAAATTTGCCAGGTGGCACATCAGGTGCGAGAAATTTGGCTGGCGTCCCTGCCAGAAAAGCGTGCAGCGCAGTTCCCTTCTGCCCTCGAGATTTACGGTCCCAACGTGAGAAATTACGGTCCCAAGCGCTTGCCCGCCCTCCCGCCTCGTCTGGTGCCTCTGCCTCGCTCGACGTCTCCTTGACATGCCTCTGGCCCCCCGGACCTGACGGCACAGTGGACTGAACCAGCATAGAACCTGTATGTCTTAAAAATCTAATTTTTTAGCTAATGCCTTGGGCACCGCGTGCCTTCCCCTCCTCAGTGTAGATATCTTTAGTGTAGGTCGTGTCACAATGTACCTCCCGGCACAAAATAAATTACAAGAATATTGTCACACATTAAAAACACCTCTATTTGTGTGCCTACAAATTTTTGTGAGCCCCTGGCACTCAAGGCTTTCTCAACATCGTCTCCACGCCTTTCCTCGGCTCGCTTCCGCCTTTGGAACGCCCGCCGATGCTCGCCGATGCTTATGTCATCCGGCGCGGGACCGTAAATTTGGCGGGGTTCAGCTCTGCTTCTCAAGGGTTCCCGTGCCGGCCTCGGCGTCTCGCGTGAACACGCCGCAATATGAAATCCAACGATGTCGGTTCCTTGGTTTTGCCCCTGCAACGCGTGCAGTCTTGCTACGCCTTCCTCGCTGTCCTGGAACCTGGACGACAAGACAAAATTTCTGGCCAAACATACAAGATTCATGCTCCTACTCTCACTGGAGAATGAGGTCGACGGAGCCGGAGATTTGTGAGGTGCCAAAAGACAACGCACTTCTGCACGACTCGGATGTCCTTGCAAACCGGGAAAGATCAAGTCGGATTGTCAGCCAGGATCGAGTCCTGTAACCTTGGTCAAGCAAAGAACACTGAGCGCGCGCGCGGGGCCGCACAGGATGTCGGGACCGCGCCATATTGCCGAATCTTGCGAGCTTATTCGAAATATGCGAACAACGGGTCTATGTACGAGTACAGCTGTGACAATAATAGGTGGATGAGCCAATGTTACCATAAGCCAAGTCTCGAGGCTTGAAGCGGTGTGACGGGGGCAGGCTTACAATTCCATATTTAAATACTTAGAAAGTCACTAAGACACAACTCTACTCTTCATAGTATTTTACCAGCTATCCCATGTCGATATCACTGTCTTATTAGTCTCCGTGGCTAACTACAGGCCAATTATGGATTAGGTGCAGAGTACGAAACCATAGTTTGTGGTATCGCCTAGACGTGTTGAGGATACATAGCATGCTTATATCCTTGGCCGTCACAGTCAAACAATACCAATTAGTTCCCCACACTTGCTATTTGGGCAAAACGAGACACATTCATTGCAAGACGGTATACAATCAAATCAGCATTCTCAAACTGCTCCCAGTCTTCCCGACCCATCCAAGGCTCGATTGTGAACTGGCTGTCATGAGGTACACAGGAGTATTGACACGAGCACGCTTATACAACAGCCCGAGCGATGGTGGAAGCACTGATCAGCTACCACTATCAGTGATCTGCTGGAAATGATGCAGAAGAATGAATACCCACTAGAAAATCTTGAGTCGTTTAGAGAGTGATGGGGAGACAGCCGATGGAAATCAGACTACCCTGAATCACACAGCAAGTGAGCAGTCTATCCAAACGCCGATCGTGCATATTCTACTCACGTGGCTGTTATCCTGGCAGCAGACAGCCTGCTGGTTGCAGGTACCGCTCCCACCGACGACGGTGATGGGGCTGCAGGTGAGGCCCACGTCAGCGGTGACGCCCTGGAGGACGATGCCGAGCCCGCTCAGTATACCGGCGGCAGCGGGATTGGAGGCCTGTTTCGTCGCATGATCAGTGCTGCTCGTAGCATTGCATGCGGATCGGCACACTCACACTAGTGACGCTGTTGCAGCACTGGGCATCGCCAGTCGAGCAGGTGCTGACGCTGGTGGGGGTAGAGGCCGGCGCGGTCACGGTCACGGTCGTGGTCGTGGCGGGGGGAGAGCCCCAGGGGTTCGGGGTGGCGACCGCAAGAAGCGACAGGGCAGCGAGGGAGGCGACGGTGGTGAGACGAGCGAACATCTTGAGAATGTGCAGAGGAATGCTTCGAATACTCAGAGTAGTCCTGGTGCGTTTGAGACTCGATGCCGGATCCCCTACGTCTGGCTCAGTATATATACGCGTGTGTTCTGACCTGGAACGCCGGTTTGTACTTCTTTGTTGACGGACATCGCCAGCCAAACACCGCTCTTCCCGCCACTCCCAGGCTGGTGACTGGCTGGGTCTGAACGCATCACGGCAGCCTGTAGCGAAGTAGAAGGGAGCATTCTTGGCGTCGCTTGCCGTCACCGTTGCTGGGCGGTATCTTGTGCTGATGTCGAAGAATGTCAAAGTGGAGCCGCCCTATTCACCGCCAAAAAAATTCGGGAACTACGGACGGCGGTATGATTCGAGCGGCTGAGATCTCTAGAGAACCTAGCTCACGCTTAAAGCTAATCGAGCAGAAATCCGAAGCAGTATGTTCGAACAGCCTACGGTTATAACTTGTACAACATACTGCCCGCGTCGCTCGAGTCTGTCTGATGTCTCCGCCACAAAGCGATTGCACGAACGCGGACGCGGACGCGTTTCGTCACTAGAATGATTGACCGTGAGTTGGCCGAAATGAAATGTCGTGGGACGTCACCTGGTAGCACATCTAACCCTCCTTGTCGTGTACCGTTGTTGTTCAAGTGACGGCATGAAACAATACTGGAACGCTTTGCCAAGGCCAAATTAAGGATCCAACGTCGTAAGACATATTGTTCATATTTAGTTTTAGCGCGGGGCGCACACCGATGCCACGGAAATCTTTGAGAAGCCTGCCAAAGCAAAACTTCAACTTCAGCTGTCTTGAGAGGTCACTGAGAAGCTGCTTTCGATGCGGGCTACTCTTCGTACATTTGCTCGGCACCGTTCGAAAGAACGTCTCTCGGTGGTTAGCTTGGGTCTTGCGTTGGGGGCGAGCGCGTTGGGGATTTTCGCCTCTGACGGGCGCAATTGCAGGCTGTACATACAGGCACATTAATGGGTGGAGCATCCAAGCGCCTCAAGGCCGGGGGTCTCGATTCTCGCCGCGGCCTTCTCGCTACCCTGGAACCTGAGACAGCATGATGGTCACAGCTGAGCGTATGAGATCCATGCGACTGCTCTCAGTCGAGCATAAGGGCAACGCACGACAAAACTAGCGTGCATGTGAAGGGGCAAGAGACAACGCTAGAAGCATCGTCGCTGTACAGTTGCCCGGCAGGCTCAGGTCAGATCCCCAAAACTCAAGTCAGAAACCCCAATTTGATGCCATCAGTGCTCGGACAACCCCCGCACACCGGAGCGCACTGGTACTGGCGCCTCTTATTCCATATTGGCGGGTCGGGTGGTGCCAGTAGGCGCTCACCTTCCATACAGAGCGGCACGTCGGGGCAGGACCCGAAGCACCCCTTGCCGTCGGAGTCGTCGCAGGTGCGCTTGATCTCGCCTCCTATGTAGCTATTTCATTAAACGTATATATATATGATCAGCTGCTAATCGTAGTCATGATCAACATCATCTGGTGGAGATAAGTCATACTACCAATACTTGCTATTAGAGAAACTCAATTTAGGATCGTGCTCGCCGTTCGACGAGAGCTGAAAGAGCCCGGAGTACTTCCGACCACCGCTGCCATCAATGCGGCTGAAACCCCTTGCGCCGGAGTCGGGCGGGGGTGCAAAATATATCTCTTAAACGTGCCGGTTTGTGATGGGAAAGTCGGCGTGACACTCTGCTCGTCGAATTGCGACCGTGTACGTTGTCATGCCGCGTCTGTACTCCTACTTCGTTACTACAGCTCTGGCATGGCTGCTGGGACTGGCTTGGCATTTACCATGCCCATGACTCCATCTTCGATGTTTTCTGAACGATTTTGAAGCAATAACACGACATGTTCAACAACAGTGCATCTGTAACCCTACGCTAAGGGTTCTCTACAAAACATGAACCCTAGGTTAGTACAGCTCCTTGCTACACATCAATCGGCACGATCCGAACAAATATCCTCCTCCTGCTGTGCTCGCAAGCCCTCGCAAGCCCTCGCAAGATTCAAAATTGAGTTTCTCTATTATAAGGTGATAGACATAGCCAGCGCAGTACTCCTTTGGGTTGCTGACATTAGGGGTGACATATACTGGATTGGATTCGCGTATCTGACTATAATTATTCTCCCGTGCAGCAGAGCCAGCCCTGTTCTTCCAAGGATTGTCGTTTTAGCCGTCGAGCAACTTAGGGTTAGGTGCTCGATCAGATAGTCGAAGCATCGGGCGCTTGATTACCGCTTCGATGAGCCTGGGCATGTTTTCATAACTTACGGCGCAGTACATAGCGAAGCGGAGTGGAATAAATCTGCGCGAACCTTGACGATGCTGCCATTACAGTTCGTGCTGGGCGACACCTTGTGCTGATGTCGAAGCTAAAAAACCGAGAATGGTAGTGACATCACCCGGGCGGCTGAGACACGTGAAGGGCCTACCTTGAGCCTACCTCACGCTTAAAGCCAATCGAGCAGGAGTCTGAAGGAGTACGTTTGAGCAGCCAGCGGTTGTAGCTTGTATAACATACTGTTGCATCGCTTGAGTTTTTTCGACGTCTCCGCCACAAAGCGATTGCACAAGCGCGGAGACGTTACGTCACTAGAGTGATTGGTAGTGAGCTTGCCGAAATGGGGTACCATGGAAATCCAAGAACGTCACCTGATAACACATCTAGCCCTCCTTGCCTTATGCCCTTGCCCGTGTTGTTCAAAGTGACGGCAGAAATCACTGCTGCAACGCGTTGCAGGGGTGAAACTTAGGATCCGACGACGCAAAATTTCATATTCCCCATATTTGGTTTCAGCGCGGGACGCCGAGGCCGCGGGGACCCTTACCTTGCCAGAGCAGAACTTCAGCTATCTCGGACGTTCTTGAAAAGCTGCTGAGGGGTTGCTTCCGACGCGGGCCTCTCTTCGTACACTTGCTCTCCACCGCTCGGTGGAGCGCCTCTCAATGATCAGCTTGGGTCTTGCGTTGGGGATTTCTCGCCTCTGATGAGCGCATCACGCGTTGAATCGCGGGCTTTACTCACAGGCACATTAAGTGGAGCATCCAAGCGCCCCAAGGCCGGAGGTCTCGATTCTCGCCGCTTTCTCGCTACCCTGAGACCTGAGACATGATGAGATTTACACGTTACAGCCCAACGTACGAGATTTATGCATTTATTCTCACCGGAGCACAACGGTAACACACGACAGAACCGTAGGTGCATGTGAAGTGGCAAAAGACAACGCTGGGGGCATTGTCGCTGTGAGAAACGACAAGGCACCGTCTGAATGCTTGTGTGCGATGCCCTCGCACATTGAGCAAGATCGGGTTGGAAACTCAGCCAAGAGCAAGTGAACATTCCGCGTGTCTGAGTAGCCTATTCAATCAGATGTTTTTGTTCCGCTGTTCTTTGGGGTCATTTATCCCTAAAGGGCCGTTGTTCGGTTATCAGCCGGAGTGTTTTTTACGATGGTGCGGACGCAACGAAGGGCATGTATCGCAGATTCTGACATCGTGACGCCCTTGGGATGCTAGGCCTAGCAGCCCTGTTGCCACCCCGTCACTGCGCAGTCTGAACCATCTGAGGCCCACGCACCATTGGCCTTTGCTACCCGACGTCTACGCGCACGGGGCACGCCGCCATCAACGTGCTCCGCTCGACCAATGGTCACCGTGAGAGCATGGTTCCGTATAATGGACGTACGAAGAGCTGCGCCCTTCCGGCAAGGGATTAACCCCTGATCGCGCAGTGACGGCGAGACGTCATGCTTGTCAAGCGGGAGTCTCGTGTCCCGCGTCTTGTCCCGGACGCAATTCAGCTCACGGATGAAGTGCGGAAATAATACTTTAGGACGTAGTTAGTGCATGCGCATATTTGCGCGGCAGATAGTACAGAGTAGGAACGCACTCTAGCTGTTCGCGGTATCGCGGATGGTGCTCGGGAAATGTAAGTTGCCGTTAAAAGTTCATCTTGCGCTGTCCGATCAGGTAGTCACATACCAGGAGTATACCAGGACCCCTGGTAATTGGGCTAGAGGCCTATCCGGAATCCGGACGTTTTTGGCCAGATTTTGGACCCTATGCCAGATTTTTGTCCGAACGTTTCGACCCCAACCCTCGCCGAGGCCGGGTGAGCTCGGGTGAGTGGTCCGGACGTCGAACCTTCAACGAAAGCGGGCCTGATTTTTGTCCGGACGTCAGTGGGGGCAGGCGCCTGGCCGACCGACCACATGATATCGTCCTATGTCGGCCCGCCCGAGACTAAAAAGGGCAACGCTGAGATAAGATCGACAAATAGCATGTTTTAGATGTTTTGATATTGCTTGTCTTACTTTGATCAGAGATATAAACTTGTGGAATAAGAGAGATTACAAAGTTTGAAGCTGCATTTTGTTACAGCTAATAGCTTGCTTATTGTGCGAGTGAGACTTGCATCAGTTAACATTGCCGCCCTCGCACTCAGCACGACTGATGCCATCCAACCCATTGACTGGTCTTCAGTGACTGGAAAGAAAAAAAATATCCTGCTGATGATGCGCCGCCAATTATCCTCGCTGCCAGGCAAGCTGCTCTTGCCATACCTGCTGCCAATGCACACCTTCTCTCTGACCCCCTCCTCCCTGTAGCAGCCCTGCTCGAAGGCAATTTCCCATCTACAGTCCCAATCAGTAGTTGCACCAATATATAACTGTCTGTATCATTGTTACTAGTGTCCAAAATGGTCTTTCGCTAGGTATGAAGGAGAAAATGCAGGTTTGAAAGCCTGCCGGGCGAGCTTGGGGGTTGGCGAAAATTTGCTAGGCCTACCCGTAGTCCGGACGTTTTGGGGGCCGAAGGCCCCGAGGCCTGATTTTGTCCGAACGCTTTGACCCAAAATTACCCCTCTTGTCCAGACGTTTTTGGCAAAATTTTGGAGGGCCCGAACAGGCATCTGACCCAATTATCAGGGGTCCTCACATACCTTGTTGAATGGGAACTGTCATATGTAGACTGATCTTAGGGAACATGAGGCCCTAAGGCCTTGAGGGCTTGGCCTGTGTGAACTTGGTTGTTCTTGATTGCCGTTTCTGGGCGGACACCTTCGCCCGCACCTCAAGTAACGCCCCTCGTAAGTGAGGCTGACTGCCCTACACCGTGATCGGCGTCAAGCACTGCTGTAGTTAACCAGAACGCTCCAAGAGCCTGCGTATATCCTCGCAATTTGTAGAGATTTTCGGAAATTAAGATGGGGAAGAGTTCACCTTCTAGAGCAAAAGACGTCGCGTCCTGGACGTCCGGAATTGACTATGCGCCGTGCGAAAGCGAGAAAATTGTCCATCTGTCATCTGTCACCGACAAATCGCTCCGCAAAGGCATGACTAGCATGACCCGGTAGGGTCAACGGATATTCCAGGGTGTGCAACGCTGTCATGACGTCCCGTAGGCTAAGACTAAGGCTGAGACAACGTCCGGCTCTGATAGGGGAGTGCGCCGTCAGGTTCTTGCGCTTGCCTGCGGTCGGAGTCTACAACTGAGCTTACTGCCGAGCGATGGCTGGTGTGACTGATGTGCGACAAAAGTGTGAACTACTTCTTTAGCGGAAGCTCTCGGACAGTGCACTCTCATTTTTATTTTCTTTCATATTTATATACCTGCACCTCAGATGCTACAGTACTCGCTTTTACCAAGCATGTAAGAGACAGATATTTGAGCGAAGCCGCTCTGTGCAAACGAGCGAACTCTCCCTTCGGGATAGTATCTCCACTATCCCTGCACACCCGTGACGTTTGATGTGTGCCTTGCAGTTTGAAAACCCGTCTTGCCGTCTTGCTGATTGGCGAGAACGCGCTGACAGGCACCTTGGTGAACAAAATAGGGGAGGCCAGCCGGACATCGACAAGATGTAGGATGTCTGAGGCGCTCCTTGGAGAACATAAAAGACCACCGCAAGCCAACACAGAAGGCCAGCTCGAGCCACTTCTCTCACAGACAGTCCTCGCCAGCTTTCTCCTGCTCAACAAACATATCCAAGATGTTCGCCCGCCCTGTTGTATTCCTCTACGCGTTCTTCGCCCTCGTCGTTCTTGCGGCCGCCACTCCGAACCCTGAGAACGCCAAGCGTTGGGGTTCTCCTCCCGCCACGACCACGACCGTGACGGTGACTGCACCGGCCTCCACCCCCACCAGCGTCAGCACCTGCTCGACCGGCGGTGCCCAGTGCTGCAACAGCGTCACCAGCGTGAGTGTGCCGAGCTGCATGAAATGGTACAGGCAGCACTGACCATGCGATAACACAGACCTCCGATCCCGTCACCTCGCTTCTGCTTGGCTTGCTTGGTATCGTTGTCCAAGGCGTCGGTGCCCAGGTGGGCGTTCAGTGCTCGCCTATCAGCCTCATCGGCGGCGGTACCTGCAACCAGCAAGCTGTCTGCTGCCAGGACAACTCCGTTAGTGACATGTGCAACTGGTATTTGGATGAGCTACTCACTTGCTACATACCTCAGAGCAGCCTCGTCTCCATTGGCTGTCTCCCTATTCAGCTCTAAGCTTGAGGAGTAACAAGCCGCATGGTGAGCTCGGGTGTCCTAGACTTGTCCTTTGCTTCGACTAACTGACACCTCCGACAGATGTGGCAAGTCGAGGTGTAACCTGAATATGATTCGTCGCTCGTGTGCTCTTGTCTCGTATCGAGTCCTGTAGCTCGCCTGAGGTGCTCCTGAAATATATGCCTGGAACGTTGTTTGAGTATTGAAGCCTCTGCGGCAAGCCTTGAGGCAACCTGATTACAATGGAAGCGCGAACGTGGTCTCCCTTAGCTTATATGTACCGTACATGGACAAGCCGACGGCTTCAGTTTGTCTAGAGAGCATACACACGCACCCACATTTGATCAATGGTTCTGCGTTGGACCTTGGTGATACATTGTAGGATGATGCTAGAAGACGGGGGAGTTTGCATTCCATGTCAGAGAGTTAGATGAGTATATTTTCACGACTGAATGGCACATTGATAGCCTTTTCAAAATTAAGGCCGAGAGTTAAACTGACCGGCAACTCCGCTGAGGCTTGCAAGATTCATTCGCATCGTCCAACGGTCCAACCGAGCTGCCAGTCCTGGGTTGAGAGCGGGCGCTTCGCTGGATAAGACGTTTCAGGGAGAGTACTGTACGAGTTTACCCTGGACTCGGAGGTGTGACATCCAAGACAGCATTTGTACGAGCAACGGCAGGCGTCGAGTTACCAAAACAAGTAGATTTGCGGGATTTTCTTGGTATGTTCGTTGAATTTGGCCCGAATTTGGTGCGGAGCTGCGTGACAAGACCCAAAATTGCAGCCCCTGGAGAGGCCTGTGACGCGTGACGCCACTCCCATTCAAACTCGTACAGTAGTTCTCTACCTTTGCCATCCAAAACCTGAGCCAGTGTCCGTACCAAAGTCAGGCCGGATCGGAAGGAAAATCCAGAACTAGCCGTGTAAATTTAGTCATACCTGCAGGCCAAGACTGACAGAATTTATCCTCAGGTCTTTTCCCCCAACCGTCAAGGGTCTTCGACGTCCCGTAGGCTAAGACTTGGGCTGAAACGGCGTTCGACTCTGATGGGGAGCACAACGTCTCACCATTCTCCACTGTCTCTCCACTAGTCGCGCCCGCAACGTTTGATGTGGATCTCGTAATCTGAAAACCCGTCTCGCCGTCCTCCTGATTGGCCAGAACGTGTTGACAGGCGCACCTGGGTGAACTACGGAGGGGAGGCCAGCCGGACTAACACAAGATGTAGGACGCCTGGGGCGCTCCTTGGGACACATAAAAGGTCGTGGCAAGCCAACCCAGAAGGCCAGTCGAGCCACTTCTCTCACAGACAGTCCTCGCCAACCTTCTCTTACACAGTCCTTGTCAACTTTCTCTTGCACAACCCCCACAGCCAAGATGTTCGCCCGCCCCGTTGCGTTCCTCTTCGCGTTCTTCGCCCTCGTCGTTCTTGCGGCCGCCACCCCGAGCCCTCAGTATGCCAAGCGCTGGGGTTCTACGACCACCGTGACCGTGACCGCACCGGCCTCCTCCCCCACCAGCGTCAGCACCTGCTCGACCGGCGGTGCCCAGTGCTGCAACAGCGTCACTAGTGTGAGTGTGCCATCTATTTGTAGTGGTACGGGCAGCACTGACCATGCGACAAACAGACCTCTGACCCCGCCACCTCGGTTCTGCTCGGCTTGCTCGGTATCGTTGTCCAGGGTATCGGTGCCACGGTGGGCCTCGACTGCTCGCCCATCAACGTCGTTGGAGTTAGTGGCGGTACTTGCGACCAGCAGGCTGTCTGCTGCCAGGACAACTCCGTTAGTGACATGTGCGACTGGTATTTGGATGAGCTACTCACTTGCTACACACCTCAGAACAGCCTCGTCTCCATTGGCTGTCTCCCTATTCAGCTCTAAGCTTGAGGAGTAACAAGCCGCACGGTGAGCTCGGATGTCCTAAACCCGTCATTTGCTTCGACTGACAGGGGCCTCTGAAAGGTGTGGCAAGTCATGGCATAACCTTAATATGATTCGTCGCTCGTGTGCTCTTGTTTCGTATCCAATCCTGTAGCTCGCTTGTCTCGTATCCAGTCCTGTAGCTCGCCTGAAGTGTTCGTGATATATACCTGGACATTGTTTGAGTATCGAAGTCACCAGGGTCTGCGGCAAGCCTTGAGTTATCCTGATCAATGAACGCGTGCGCAAACGGTGTTCCCTCACATCTACCGTATTTGGACAAGCCGACGGCTCCGGATGTTGCCAAGAGAGCATACACATGCACCCACACGTTTGATCGATAGTTCTATCGTCGACTTGCATCGATGATACGCTTGATAAAATAGGGTATAACGATTAGCGAATTACGCTAGCGAGTCTATCTCTGCCCGGTGTCAAATAAGCTCATCAGTAACCCGTCGACAGCGCCGGCAGGGTCAATGCATTTACAATTGATGTATCGTACAGTTCAGCCGTTCTTCATGCCCTATGATTTCTCAAGCAGGTCCGTCCAGCCGAGTTGGGTCCATGCGATGCACACGCGGAGCTTTAGGAGGATGTCCGAGACGGCACCCGCAAGGACGGGATGCTCGAAACCCTTCACGTTCAGCGTCTCACGCGCAAAGTCGAGCTGGAGGTGCATGCCCTCGTGGCCATCGAGCTCGAGCTTCGGCTTGTGGCCGTTGAGCCTGCCTGTCGTGCGGCCGGTGTGCATGCCCGGTGCCACCTTGCTCCGCATCCGCGGGGGCGGATGTTGCACCAGGTGGTCCGTGATCGCCCCGAAAAGCCGCCTCTGCAGCAGCTGGAACACCAGGTCCGTCGGTTTCAGCGTGCGGTCCACGGCCTCGCGCAGCTGCGCCTCCATGTTCTGCTTGTCTACCCCGTTCTGGTGAAGTGTCCCGCCGTACGCTTGGCTGATGCGCACCACTTCGTCCGCGAGGTTCATGAGCTTCAGGCCGTCCGCGGCCGGTTCGCCTTCGATGTCGGCCTTGAGCAGGGTCCAGATGCGCTTGAGGAAGCTGTGCTCTGAGAGTTCCTCGTTGTCATCGGCATCGTGCTTGCGCTTCAGTGGGGTCATCGGGATCCGCACGAGCGCACGGAGTGATGCGGTGATCACCAGGGCTTGTAGGTAGTTCTGGATGTGCAAGAGCGAAGGTGTGATAAAGAGGAGAGGCGGTGGCAGAGAGTTAGGAAGCGGCGGAGGCGGGTCTGCTGATGGTTCTGGCTCTGGCGTACCCGAGGGAGATGTATGGACTGCGATAGTAGGAAGATCGCAGGAAACGGCGTAGTTGGTGCCCAGAGCGATCATGAGGCGTCGAGTGAACATTCCGTGCGATAGTTCGCCTGTCATTGATGCATCGGCCGCACCCACCGGATACTGTATCTCCTCGAGCCAACGTTCCCATTTGTCTCTGACTACTTCTAGACGCCAAAGCTGCAGCACGATCTCGCGTTCGCGACTCGCCGCCTCGGTAATGACCACGTCGCGCAGCTGTTGTTCGCTCATGGTTCCAAGGACAAACTGCGACAAGTCGTCTTTCATTTCCTCTGCGATTTTCAGCGTTGAGCGTACAACATGTATGATAGCCTCGGGAAGTGCACCAGCCGGGAGATTTGACAGAGTCCGCGTGAGCGCATCGAGCTGCGCATCTCGTGCAGGTGCACAGCGTTGCCGAAGGCTCTGCAGGACCTCCCTGAGATGAATTACTGCAGATCGAAGGGGTGAAGACGTCGGCGAAAGTGGCAATGATAGGGTCACAAGGACAGGGTGGCTCTTCGGCAATAAGGATGAAAGTCCGATGTATAGGTCTTCGTACAGTCGCTTCAGCCGAGTGAGCTGTACTGGTGGCGATATGTTTAGAAGAGATTCAAGGGCCTAGGCATATATCTCAGGAGACGCGCAGAGGCTCTCGCACAAAAACAGCTTACCTCGTCCCAAAAGGCTCGATGTACCAGATCTTCGACGCGCTCATGAAGTGCAGATTGCGCGTGATGCTCAGCGTGGGGCCTCAACAGTGTTGAGATCAGGCTCTTTCCAGGTGGAAGCACATTTTCAGGCTCTGTCGCAAGTAGATGAAGATAGTACGCTTGATTTAGGATGCCGTATAGCTCCATCGGTAGTGCTGTTGGGCTCGCGAACGAGAATGGTAATCGAGGACTCGCTTGCCCTGAGTGCGCGGTAAGTCTGAGTGCCTCAGAGCTGGAGCCTGGCTGATTTTGATCCGCATTAATGCTGAGTGAAAGCTACACTATCCACTGTACGAACCTTCTGCAGCTCTCTAAGCGTTATCTCCTCATCAGCCGTTGGCGTCCATAGTCCCTCCTTGCGTAGTACACGCAAATTATTTCCCAAACTTTCCCGCGTTGCGTCATCGCACTTTCTACCCCCTTTTAACGCGCATAGAGTCGATATCGTATCTCGCAGAGCAGCGTGCTCTTGGTGTTCTTGCAGTTTTTGCTGCAACCTGTTGACCAGAGCATCCATCCTTGGCTGAGACAAATCTTCAGTGAGAACCTGGGGCAGTTTGCACAACATACCTCGTTCGAGTATATATAGTGAATAAAATATGAGTGCAACTGCTGGCAGTCGAGGGTGGTCGGGAAGAGAGAGATTAGGTCATTGACGAGCGGGGTATAGATAGAGCTGACCACCCTAAATGACGTAGCTCGACCCATAGATGGCGAGCTTGGACCTAAACGCCTACTGCACGTGACTACACGTTACGACGCGATCGTACTCGTAGTCATCGTATTCTCGATCTCAAGGAGGCATGCCCTGATAGTATACAGCCGTGTTCGTCACTTCTACTCAGTCTACATACAGTTCTATTATCGCCCTACTCTACTCGCCCTGCTCGAGATCTCAGGTTGGCCCCCTAGGGCCTGAGCGCATGCCAGCTGTGTCAGCAACCTACAATCCAACTGGACTGGGTTACGACGAAGCTGAGGAGACGGACGAGAGGAAAATAGGTGAGGAAAGACCAGCTCGAGTCTGGCTTGTTATTGAGCAGTACGAGCTCCTTATATACATGTCAGACTGAATATCTAGGGTATCCTACGAGTATGTAGAGGTATATAGAAAGGGAAAGAATACTATGGAATCCGGGAGAACCATCCGGAATGTGTAATATTCATGACAAGCTGCATCACTACGAACCCTTTTCGCAGACAAATTCGCACAGTTATCTGACACTTATTGAGGAACTACATTTCAGATTGACCGAAAGCTAGGAATCAAAGAGGAGTCTACACTGCTGAGCTGGTTGATGGGCACGAGCCTGGGCCTAAGCGACTCCAGATTGGCGAAAAGGCTGAAGAATGATGCAGTATGGTGACTTGGAATGTATTGACGAGCTGACGTAGACACAACATAGTTCTGCAGCATGCCATACCTCGATAATTTATACCGCCTTTGCTCGTGCGGTATACCACACACCATCCTTGTCCGTTATTGCTCGTGCGAATTTGAGCAACAGCTTGTCCCGCTCTTTGTTGTCAACAACGATGTCCGTGAGGAACGGCGAGATCTCGTCTGCTTTCCAGCGCGAGCGTGTGAGGAAGAGGTCTGCGAAGCGACTTGCAGGGTCAGGCGGCAGCTCGGACGCGGGGAAGTAGCTTATGAGAGGGCCTTGCGAAATGGCGGACGGTTCAGGATTCGAGAGATAGTTGCCTAGGAGAAGCTTGAGGTCGACGGCAGACTCGAACGCGTCGCCTACTGCTGTATGCCACTTTTTCACAAACTCTGGTTCAGGTATTGGGTCATCCTAGCGGAATTTCGTGAGCTTGGAGAATGTGCCGGAGCATGTACAAAATTTACCTTATACGCCCATAATATGCCCAAGCCAACCTCTTTCACTGTCGCGTCTACATCCATCTTCCACGTTCCATCTCTAAGCTCACCGAACCACGCCATGACCTGCTTTGTCACGTCTCTCTTGACTTCATGCTCATGCTCAAGAACAGAGACTAGCTCTTCTTCTGGCACCGAGTGATGTAGAAAAGAGTTCGCAATGAGTGCTGTAAGGAGAAACTCGAGGATGGCGGTTAGGTACGAGCGGGATATTGGACGGAGTACGCCTAGGCGGAAGGAACGCTCAAAAGAAATTAAACCAAGATGAGGGACGTGATATACCAAACAGCAGCAATATTCGTCTGTCTTTGAGGCCCTTAGTGAGCTCAAGGTCACTCGCCTGCAGCATGTCCTGTGCTTCTTCGTAGGTGAGCCTGCGCCGCTTACTCTACATATCTGCGATAAGCTTAATCCTGCAACACAAGGCCATGACACTCACCGGTCTCTCCTCTTCAGCTTCTATATCCACATCCTCGTCCTCATGGCCCTCATCGTACTCCTGTCCCCTCAGCATCCCACCCAGTCGTTGCAGCTTCGGCAGCGTCGGCACAACTTCGAGCACTTCATGTATCGTGTCGCGGATCACGACGTCCTTTCTTGCATCTCCCAAGACATCCGTCGGTGGCGTGACAACGAGCACCGAGTTTGAGAGGACGACAGAACGCAGAGCATATGTCTTCTCACGCGTGCAGAGGACGGCGTCTTCGTTCTGTTGACCTTTGATGATAAGACTGGGTCAATGATGAGCTGCGGGTTGGGTGAAGGTAGAGTGACCCTGAGTTACCTTGCATCACCGTCTGTTGCCGATTCTATGACCTTGAGCAGTTCCGACGGGAGTTCTAGGAGCCTGTACGTTCCCGTATCCGCACTTGGAGTGGACGTGAATTTGAGGCTTAATTCCGTCATTTTCGATGTTTTGCAACGCGTATTTCAGCTTTGGGAGAGTAAATACCACGGATTCAAAGCCGTTTACGCGTCCCAAGACGCGTTCCCGAACAGAAAATGGAAGTTGCAGGACAAAGCCGAAGGCCGAGACGAAGAACGAGAACGGCTAGCGCCACGAAGCCTCCGCCCTTTCTAGGTAAGGCTACAAATTACCACAGATCAACAGGTATGGTCCGAATGCTTCAGACACAAAATATCATGAGGCATAAGTGCAAAGGCATTGAATACAGAGATTCAGCACGAACAAACAGTAAAAAAATCTAGCCCAGATACTTCCATATCAAGAAAAAGCAGACGAATGTGAAGATAGCTCCGACGATGAAGATGTACATGTCCTGAGTACTGGTTGAAAGCTCCTACATCAGCACGTACCGCGAGGTAGGAGAGAGGCAAGACAGTGCACACCTTCTCCGCTCAATCCAGCCAATGACATTCCTACTCAGCCCCAAAGTATTCGCCGCATCCAGTAACCGTCGTTGGGTGCCTTTGAGAATGTTTCTCTGATCCTTCAAATCATTTAGTACAGCTTGACCCTGCGCCAGAAATTCGTCAAGCCGTGAATCAGTGTTGCGGACGAAGTCATGCTCGCGCAATGCATGGTCCTCGCGCAGGTTGGACATGGGCAGGCTTTCCGACCCCCGGAAGGGTGATTCTGATACGGTATTACTAGATTGTTGTGTCGATTGGAAGCGTCGCCGTGAGTCGCCTGGCGCGGGTGATATGGGCACTGCCGATGTTGACGAAGCGAAAAGTTCTGAACGTGAAGCTGTTTCTCTCTGCATAAAGGAGACTGTTAAACGGCGACGATATAGCTACTAGTTGAGACTCACCTCGGTTTTTATTACCTCGAATTGGGCACGTAGGTCTGTGTAGTCGGACCTGAACTTCTGAACACGCCTGGTATGATAAACAGGTCAAGAAAGATATTACGCAAGGCATGGTCAGCTCCAGCATTGCGCACATGGAGTTAAGAACGTACATCATAGCCTTCTCTTGCTTTGCCTTTATCATCTCGCGCTTGGCCATCGAGTCGTAGTCATCCACGGTGCGTGCCATCGCGGCGAGCGACGCGGATATCTGCCCTGCCGAACGTCAGACCGCACGCTCAACATCGACACGCGCCCCGGGGCCCATGTTGTTCGTAAGCTCAGAGAAAATAGTGATGCAGACCTAGCAACGCCGCGGACGAATCTCCGTTTCGTAGCCGCTCCAAGTCGCTTTGGATGGAGTTTGTCTGGCGCACGCCGAGCGTGTACAGTGAGTTCATCGTATTTCTTTATTCCTTCCTCTGTGCAGAGTATGGAAGAGGGAGAGGAGGGAGCTAATAGACGTAGTCGAAATCAAGGTGGAAGACTGCGCGCGTGTATCCGGCACGTCACCGACGTGTATTCACCAGAAAAGGAGATAGGCGGGTCACACCGTCACGAGAGGGCGGGCAGTGAGCCGCATCTTCGTTTGTACCGCCATCTCGGTCTTAGCATGGATTCCCAGCCGATTTCTCTCGGTCTCTGCAGACTGCCAGAAGGCTCATCACTCATTACCGACGCGGATGAGGAGGTCGGCAATACTCTCCAAGTCTCGGTATAGCTCTCTATCGTAACTTTACTCTTGCATCTCTGTCTACCAGGTCTTTCTCCTCTACACGGATCTAGCTAGGAAGCAGTCGTGTGCAGAGCAGGGTGGAGACAACTTCAGAGGCCTCGGATACCTGGAGCGCCACAAGGACGTGCTAAGTTTGGAATTCACGTACCCCGCGAAGCAATCGCAGGCTGCAGGGAGAGCAAAGGGAAAGTCTTCCAAGAAGAAGAACACTGAGACAGAATTCGAGACTCTAGAGGTGCAGCTGGCACAGGACAAGACGGCTCTGCACAGTCGGAAAGGAGATACCGGTAGCGTCTTGTGGCGAGCAAGGTACGCGACAAAGCTTTCGCTTCTCAGCATACGCTGAAGCATCCTGCAGCGCGGAGTTTGCTCAACTGGTCCTCCGCCAATATCACTCTCGTGACCCCAATGCCCTGCTAAACTCCGTGCGTCTTCAGGAGGCGAATGTACTCGAGCTGGGGTAAGACTGCTTGCAAAGCGCGTCGTGAACGACATTCATCCGCACTCTCAGGGCTGGAACTGGCCTTCTTGGAGTCATCTTCGCACCTCTGGCGGAACATTATACGGTGACAGACATCGACGATCTTATCCCACTCATCAAGAAGAACCTCGCTCTGAATGGCGTCCCCAACACCCCGCCTTCTCCTCCCAAAGGCGCTCCTACGAAGGCGAGCGTATCAGCAGAAGCACTTGACTGGGTCGCCCTTCAGAACTGCTCCGCAAGCAAGCGACATTCGATATATTCCTATTCGCCAATGGATCTTTTGCTTGTTATCGACTGCATCTACCATCCGTCTTTGCTGCCTGCGCTTGTGGACACTATCGATTATCTGGCCACTCCGGAGAGGACTACCGTTCTCGTAATCGTAGAGCTCAGAGCCGAAGATGTCGTGCGGGAGTTCTTGGAATTGTGGCTCGCAGCAGGTGAAGGTGTGTGGGATATCTGGCATGCCCACGAAGTAATGGAAGGACCGTATGCTGTATGGGTAGGGTGGAAGAAGGGGATAGATCGATAGAGTCCGTTTGACAGTCTGCAAGAGGGCATGATTGGAGAATATATACGCAGGTGATAATCTGGGAGCACACAGCATGTAATCACCGCTTTCCACTCTTCTTTCTCGACCCTTTCCCTCCAGCTCGCTGCGCTTTTTCAACCTTCCGCTTCTGCTGCTTCACCCTCTCCGCTTTCCGTGCTGTGTTCGTCTGATACTTGATCTTCTTCGGATCCCTCGCCTGCAATTTCTTCGTTGTGGTAGTTGCCTTCGTTTTTATTGTTTCTGGTTTTTCTTTCAAGACAGATTCTGGCAGAGGAAACTGCTTGACGTCTCCATCCTCGTCTTCGTCCATGATAGTTTTCTGCTTCGGTCCGTGCAGAAGGTGGTCTGGATCGAAATCTTCGACGACGATGACGGTCGCTAAATGCTCTTCTCCCTCATATTCTTCCTCTCTCTCGTCAGCCTTTCCCTTTCCCTTTCCATTGTCTGACGGCTCGCCAAGTCCATCCCGCTCATCACCTTCTGCACGAGCAAAGGAATTGGATAACGTCTCGACAAGAAGAGCGCGACGGATATACCTTCATCGTCAACGGTAGCACCGTATGCCTCCTCCACTTCAGCTGCGTTCTTGGCAGCTCTCTCGGCAAGCACTCGTCGATTCTAGCACCTGGTGTCAGCCTTGCGAGGGTATGGACACCTTCACTATACATACCTCTCGCCGAGCATTCAGTCTCTCCTCCTTCTCTCTCTGGAGTGCCCTTTGTTTTGTAGCCTCCTTCTTCTGGAGCTTACGCTTGTGGAAGCCCGTCAAGAATTCCCTTACACCCAACTGCACATTAGATGCCCCGCATGTGCCTTGCGCAGGCCTTCGCTCTTACCGTCTGGCATCTTCGTCGAACACAACCTCTTTGACCTGGCCCTTCTTCGCACGGTTTTTCTGCGCGGCTATCCGATGCGATCTTGTGAGGATGGCAAGGTTGGACGGGACCATAGCAGTAGAGGCGGGAGTAGAGGAATAACTGTAGGCGCCAGATGCTGCGTGCAAAGTGTGACGGTCACTGCGCTCTGTACGTTACGTCACGCGTAAGTGGCAAGTGCCCGAGCGTGTCTTACGCTCAAGTATGTGGTGCGGCCGGCTATTGTTCGTACATTGAAACAATTAATGCGCTAGTCCTGCTAAAATCACGAGTTAGCGGTCTGTATAAAAGTGTCTAGCTATATCACCTTTCACTTACCCAGATCTGCCCCACAAGCTCGTTCTATGCCTATCTATTAACAGATCTTTGTGCAAAGCACTTAATCTAAGGCTGTCAGTACCTTCGTTTTGCGATGGCTCGACCAAGACTTGTCAATACCCGCAAGGAGGTGCTTTCCGATGGTCTGCTAAATTGAAAGAGTTAGGGAAGTGGAACTTGAGTACTCACGTATGTTAAGGTTCCCGTTATTTACCAAGACGTAATAGTGGCAAGCTTGTACTGGTGGTAAGTATACACCAATACGCCACATCAATTGTCTTGGAAGCGGTGCCTCTGATTTTTGGATACTTATCAGTGATCACCACTGTTTCCAGGTATACGGAGCTCAGTACGCCTGCTGTAATTTTCTATCCTGTGACTTGTAGCACAGAGAAATTGTTTTTCTCGTCTACAGAGCTCGCAGCAGACTTGAGGCTTTGAGGACTCACGAAGTTCCATCCTGTCAGACGCCTCCATTTCAAATTGGCGCTGAAGCCTGGCTCCAAGACCTTTTTGATCAGGGCGTTTGCCCCCCACCCCGCCGTGCTGCCGAGTCGGCCTGTGTCTTGGCTGCAGCTAGCGTCGCGCTACAGGGCGAATCAGTGCGGCCGACTCGCCATGCATGCATACCGAGGGTGGCCTTCATGCACACGCACTGCGGCTCTGCTGTTTTAGGTCTAGTAGATCTAGCAAGGTTCCCGAACGACGGAAACTGCACAGCCCTGCAAGAAGCCCATCATGGCGCCGCTGAAACCTTGTGGAAGCGACCGGGATCGGGGATGGCCCTTTATAAAGGAACTGCTCGCAGCTTGTTTTTCTGTTTTATCGCCATGATGCCTGGCCTATCCTTAGAATCACCCGACTTTCTCTCTCTCATTTGGAAAGGAGTACTTCCTTCGTGGGTGCTATACAGTGCTGTCAAAGCCGTATACAACCTATACTTCCATCCTTTGGCGAGGTTCCCGGGGCCAAAGCTTGCCGCTGCTAGCGACTGGTGGCAAGCATACATCGAGGTATTCAAGGCCGAGAGTCTCTCGAAGAAGCTTGTCAAATTGCACGAGGAGTTCGGTGAGTGTGAGCAGATTTCAGCATGCAGCATACATGTAATTGTGCTCGGTAGGTGACATTGTTCGAGTCGCCCCAAATGAGGTGAGGTTCTCGCCCGGTCTCGCGCCTCCACCTGACTTACGCGGGCTGTGTATAGCTCCACTTCGCGAAGCCCTCTGCCTATCATGAGATCTACAATGTCAAGAACCGGTGGGATAGGGACATGAAGTTATACCACATCTTCGCGGATGAGGTGTCTACACTTACTATCCCGGACTATCCGACTGCGAAGAAGCGAAGAGATATCTCCATCCCGCTCTTCTCTCGCAAGAATGTCATTGAGATGCAGCACCTGGTTCAACAGTGTGTACGTACGACTTGCCTTGAGGTCCTGATGTTCGCTAATGAGGCTCGGCAGCTGGACACGACTTGCGAGAACATCGACAAGCACATTAAGGAGGGCAAGTCTGTCAATATCTACAAAGCCTTTCGCTGCTGTGCGGTCGACATAGTCTTCACTATATGCTTCGCACGTAGCATGAACGCGACCAGTGAACCGGACTTCAGCGCGCCCGTCATCGCTTCTTTACATGCTGCAATGCCTGTCACAGTGATTTTCAAGCACTTCCCGATGATTCAGAAGCTCGTAAGCATGATGCCTGCTTGGCTCCTCGTTAATCTCCGACCGGAGCTGGATGGGTACGCGAAAATGCGCAAGGTAGATACATGAGTTTACCACCGCCTGTGCTGCACGACCGAGGAACTGATTCTTCCGGGTAGATGCTCACAGACCAGGTCAAGGAAGCCAAAACTAACCCGCAGGCGCTGGCGGACTACCACCAGCCCACGATTTATCACGAGTTCCTGAAAGACCCTAAGAACATCCCTTCCGATAAATCCCTACGCGATGAGGCCGTGCTCTTCGTGAACGCTGGCACCGACACAGCAAGCAACACCATCATCGCGGGCGTGCTCAACATTCTGGCAAACCCGGAGATTCTCGCGAGGCTGCAGCAGGAACTTGTCGAGGCGTGGCCCAACCTCGACAATGTTCCGCGCTTTGAGCAGCTGGAGAAGCTCCCCTATCTTGTACGCCGTCGTGCTACCGGCTCGAGCCTGAGATATCTCACCGTGATCCATGTAGACGGCGGTCCTCAAAGAGAGTCTGCGCACTACCCATGGCGTTGTGCAGCCTATGACGCGTGTCGTTCCCAAAGAGGGCGCGCAGATCTCTGGGCGGTTTATCCCTGGTGGTGTGAGCGCCGTTTCGCTCCCTGCTGTATTTCGTTCGGCTCATCGAGGATAGAGCGTCGTTGGAATAAGCAATACCTTCGTCCACCTGAACGAAGACATATTTCGCGATGCCTGTGCCTTCAAACCTGAGCGCTGGCTTGACTCCGAGGGCGATTTGGACACTTGGCTGGTCGCGTTTTCAAAAGGCCCTCGTAGCTGCCTCGGTATCAAGTAGGCCGTCGTTTATGACACGTATCGATCAGCGCACTGACAGTATTCTGCAGCCTTGGATGGTGCGAACTTTATATGAGTATTGCGAATCTGGTCCGCCGGTATGACCTGAAGCTCGATGGCGTTGGGTATGGCTTGTCTGTTACTATGTTTCTTGTACCTTGTGCTGACAGTTAATGTACAGACCCTCGGACTGGGTGTGGAGAGATCTTTACCTGCCTCACTTCGTGGGACCCGACTTGATGGTTAAAGCCCAGCGCCGCACAGTATAATCCAGCGCTGGCTTCTATGCACATTCATTTCTTCTCGAAAGCTATAAAACACTGCGTTCATTAGTTTATCGTTATATCCTTCTGCTTAAACTTCTACTCTTTGGGTCGTGTAGGACACGTCGCGTAACGCGGCGCGTCGAAGGCTGTTTGATTTCTCTTGTTATAAGCTAATATACTGTGGCTTCGCTGCCCTGCCACTGCTGTTCTCGTAGTTGCGGTTCTGCGGCTTGGCGATTTGGGAAGTGAATTTCATGGCTAGAATGTTGTGCTAATTATCCCCGCTATAGGAAGTGTCAAAAAGATCCCGAATTGATGATCTGGTCCAAATCTGGCACACAGTCTGTACTGTACGTAGTCCGGTCAGTCGCAGAGAACATTCATGATATACAATCAGCTGTATACCATCAGACGTTCAAACGCTGCTCACAATACTCAGCATGTAGTCGGGAAGGAATGTGCGATGCGTGGCGAGGTTAAAAGCGTGAGTCTTGTCATTGGTTTTGACTACATCAGAGTCAATCAATACGCTTGTCTACACAGCTGCACGGATGAGACTGTGGAGCTCAAGATCTGGCAAATTTTGGGATCCGGACTATCGTGATCTTTGAGGCTTGGTTTTTGTCTGAGATTCGTACGACCGAAATCATGATTTTGTGCAATGCGAAATCCGCCCCGATCCGAGATCTCCCTGCAACAGAATGGCGCCCACAGAGCCTCAGAGCTCACGTTCGTTCGTGTTCGATACATCAAAGTGCACATTGAATGACGGGAGACTACAATAGAACATATGTATAACCTAGGCTGCAGGATATTGAGCCATGGCGGATGCTGGAGCAGCAGGCTGCGGGATGGAGAACGGTCCATCATCAAGCTCACTGGTACCTTTGCCCCCACAAGACCGGTATGCTGCCAGTATCGTGGTCATCCTCAAGGAGACCACTGCATCTCCAAATCAGGTTCTGCTTTGGTACTAGAGCTATCTGAGGGCGCCGGGGGTGCAAGGAGCATCTCTGCTTGCGCGGGTAGTGATCACTCAGAAGAATGTGGACTTGGCTGCCCCAGTCAGCCCAGCTTAGTTGTCAAATACCTGGTCGAGCGGATTGCTAGGTAGCTGAGGTCATGAATAGACCCTAGAGGGTTCATCTCTAGTTGGTCGTCAGCCGCAGCCTGATCAGCCCCGGGCAGTTCAGCAAGGCCGGCCGGTATATGCGGGCGGAGCGGTTGACATGGGCATGATGCATTCGGCAAGCTCAACAAGGTGTATGATGTGCCAAAGGTGTTGCGTAGAGGCAGAACCGAAACACGATTGGTGGGCCGATCATACT
>NW_006767633.1:925095-948975 GCF_000300595.1 Phanerochaete carnosa HHB-10118-sp | reverse complement strand
TGCGTAGAGGCAGAACCGAAACACGATTGGTGGGCCGATCATACTCGGGGGGCGATGAAGGAGGCAAGGGTGGATTTGCGCGGTTTCGACATAAAGACGCGTTCGATACACTCAGGACACTGGCGGGCATGGACGTAGGTTGAAATCGACACGGCTGTCAAGCTCGCGTACACATGTGCTCGCGTCGTGGTGAAGAGCCTCTGAAGTGACATGCCTAGTTCCCCACAGTTCAGTGCTGCGAGCACAAAAACTCATTTGCACAAGTCTTAGGCGCAGAATTTCTGACGGGCGGACTCACGATTCTTGGGTGTAGAGAATATGGTCAGATTCTCGGATGCGGAGTATCTTGAGACTTGTATGACATGGTCAGACAAAAACCAACGCTCAACGATCAGATTCTCGAATGACCGAAATCGCGCCCGCGTGATGTTCAATATCTCCCAGATACTGTCACCACAGTCTCATCCGTGCAGCTGTGTAACATCTTGATCATGGATCTTTATCTCTCAGATTTCAATCACCTAGGGCAACGAATCGGCGACGGTGACAGAGTCGCGCGGATACAGACCAGGCGGAGAACGACAAGGCGCATTCTTACGATGAGTGTATATCACGGTGTAAGTACTAGTGCCCTGAGCTGTGGAGCTACCAGCGGTTCGCTGATGAACTCATGACGCTGGGCAGGTCAGGAGCAGTGTCGTTTTCTAGTCATAATAATGCGCTCCACGCCGATCAGCGCATCGCCAACGGCAAACTGTTGATGCAGGTTGAATGTTGTGGGTGCATGTATACGCTTCCGAGCAGCACTTGGAGCCGTTATCTTGCCCACATCTGAAAGAAGTCAGACGGCGATTATTGCATGCTCGGTGACCAAGCTGAATCTGTGTTACGTTCCGGACCCCGCAGCGACTTCAGCCATCAGGAGACACTCAAGACATGTATTTCACGGTTACTACAGACTGGACTTCGGGCACTTCGTACGGGACAAGCAGTCACTAGCGGTGGAGCAGACTCGCCGCTCCATGATTTATGGGCTTAGTTCCTGCGGTACAGTGAGTCGAAGCAACAATCGTATTCGTGATTTCTTACACTCACGACACAGACAGGCAATCGTTGAATTTACAACGTGACAGGAAGGCAGCCGATGGCAATTACGCCGCTCTGGATCATGCAATCAATGAGCCGCCACACGCCAAACTCCATGCATCGGTATGCTACTCACCACGTTGTTATCCGAGCAGCAGACGGCCGTGGCAGAGCAAGCATCGCTAGAGCCGGCGACGGTAATGGGGTCGCAGCCGTCGCCGATTAGCACGGTTGGGTCCTCGAGGACAATGCCGAGCTCATCGAGCAGAAGAGTGCCCAAGTCAGAGTCGCCCTGTTTCGTTGCGTGTACAGTCAGTGATTTCATTCCTAACAATCCATGCGGGTTGCACTTACGGGCACGACATTCTGGCAGCATTGGATGGAGCCCGTGGAACACTGACCGTCGGTGTCGGTGGGGAGTGGCAACGAGGGTATGGTGATGGTGGGGATGATGCCCGTTGGGAGAATGCCAGAGGGAAGAATTCCGGAGGGGAGAATTCCAGAGGGGAGAATGCCAGAAGGGAGAATACCAGCGGGGGTAGTCGAGGTTGGCAGGATGCCGGAGGGGAGGATACCGGAGGGGAGGATACCAGAGGGGAGGATGCCGGAGGGAAGAATTCCGGAGGGGAGAATGCCAGAAGGGAGAATACCAGCGGGGGTAGTCGAGGTTGGCAGGATGCCGGAAGGGAGGATGCCGGAGGGAAGGATGCCAGAGGGAAGGATGCCGGAGGGAAGGATACCAGAAGGGAGGATAGTGGGCAGACCCAACTGGCGCTTGTCGTTCTCGGGGTTAGGGGCGGCGGCCACGAGAATGGCGAGGGAGCAGAAGGCGTAGAGGAACGAGGCGGGGCGAGACAGCATTCTGGCTATGCTTGTTGGGAGAGTGGGCTGAACGAGGGCTGGCTGCGAGAGGGCTGGCTCGACCTGGTCTTCAAGGCTGGCTCACGATGCCCTTTTATACGCTCGAAGGAGTCCTCCCCGGCGCCCTACATTCCGCCAAGGTTCGTCTTTTCCCAGCCAGTGCGGTGCTTGTCCTTGTCTCCTCCACCCACTACACTCCGTTCATCAGCGTGACTTCGCTAATCAGGAAGAAAGACATGTTTTGAAATCTCAGGGTTCATGTCAAATGTTGCGAGAGCGGCCAATGGAGATATGGCGAGAGACCGTGTCCCATGTGGAAAGTTCGTATTGCAGCTGGGAGATGCTGCCTCAGCTTTGATTAGACGGTATGTTGTTATCGCCATGTTTGTCTTCGAGCTTCAATTAATCATATCCAACTGTATGTCTTCAGGGAGCCTCGTGGGTGACATATGGCGTATGAATGGTCGCGCGGTCCTGCGCGTGGTTAACTCCCGCAAGAAGGACCCGACGTGCGGTGATTCTCGTCACAAAAGGTCAAGCATTCTTCCAGCAAAATTTCAAGCCCTTTTTGACAGATTGTGCGGGTATACACAGGCTGTGGAACATTTTGCTAACTGAAGCAGTTTTCGCCACCAGACAAGGTACGGAGGGTTATGATCGGCTAGTTTGTTATGATCGGCTATTTTCGAGGACAGGCGGCTCTTAGGACTGCAAAAGCGTCTCCAGCGTGGGAGGACCACCCATCGTCCGAGCACTCGTGTTTTGCGAACAATGTACAATGTTAGGGGAGAACTAAGGAATGCTCACAGGGTCCGTCAAACCAGTAAATAATGGCAGTCCGGGATGTAAACGAGCACTAGCACGATGCTCGCTTCGGCGCTGCACTCCCTGCAGAGGCCTACAAGTAGCTGTGGCAGAGGGAATGGTACACCACAGGCGAGGGGCAGTCTCGTGATAAGTCGCAGAATACATTTCAAACGAAGCTACAGATACACTCCAGCACAGTACGACATTGCCACGAGGGGGAGGCAGTGCTACGTATGGCCGCTGAATACATTGACCACCTTCCAGGCGATGTTCAATTTCATCTTGTACACCTCATCTTGTTGAAATAGGGATCGCCAGTAACAAGATGGGACCCACGGGACAGCATCTATTTGTCCTTTGGGATCCTCAGCCCCCGCTTTCGGAGCCTGCTACGGATGGCCGGTGATTCACTGCACAGACAGTCAAATTGGCACGGTAGCTTAGTACCTTCCACTGTGACGTCGAACTCCACCTGCATGTTGAGACAGTGTGGACATACCGGTGTGGATGAGTGAAGTCCTGATACTAAATTGCCGCTCCAGGTACTCACAGATCGACGGTATCGCTGTGATACGCGGCACGACTTGTCGCCGCTGAGTTACATCTACCAGATGTGGTCATAGCCTTAGAGCCTCGCGAGGATAGCTGAAACACGGGGGCGGACTCAACAAGCGGCGATTTGGCAGCTACAAGACACTCTTAATCCCGCGGAGCATAGGAATGGCAGCCAACGACAACCAGCTTCACACAGACAGAACCCGTGAATCTTCCATGATACTTCCAGTCTCGGTGTGCATATGGTAATTTTTAATTTAACGAGGTACGTGACTGCCTTGCTGAATGATGCGGCCGGGCAAATTGCTTACGGCAACATCCGTCCAAGCTTCTTGCCCCTGCAGTTCATCCTCACGGGTGATATCGCGGATAGGGGTACTATTCGACCCTCGAAGTCCTATTCAGTTATCAACTGGTCGTGACCAATATGATATCCGCCGGCTGAACTTGAAGTCGAGCGTCCCTACGAGCATGTATCACTACGATGACTGCTTACGGGTATTCCTGTTCTGCCTTCGATGGCACGGACTATCCGGGACGTAATTTTTACGAGCTTGTCGGCCGACTCAGTTCGCACGAGTAGCTACCGCGCGGTCGCAGCCAACGAATTTCGCCACCCTGGCTCGGAATCTGGAGACCTGCTAAATTAGGTCGGCCGACGTGGAGTGGGACCAGAGTGCGTCATACTGGCAACGTCAGCAAGTTATGGCGCTTACACGATGCGGCTCGCGTACCTCGGTCTCCGCAAACAGGTTTGATCGTCGTCGTCGTCGTCTCCAACACCATCCACGTTCTTTCTTCTGCCTCCGACCACTTCAGGGAATATTTCTCGCAACGTCGATGCTATGAACTCGTCCGTACTTTCGGCGTCATCCTCAAGCCTTCCGTCGTCTGCTCCACTGCCATCGTCGCACCATTCTCTCGACAATGTCCCTGCACACCATGCTAGTCCCGTCGTAGCGTTCATTATTGGTCTCGGCATTGTCACTCTTGCATCCATCATGAATGCTGCGGGATTGAATCTCACGAAGCTAGATCATGTATGTAGACCCCCTTCTTGAAAGCTGTGACGCTGAACAAGCGATGCTGTGTGGCACTGCAGGTGCGAACAAGTGCAATTCCTAAAGCATCGCGGAGAAAAGACTGGCTTAGACCATTATGGCTGCTGGGCATGGTATTATACGTGTGCGTAACAACAAATGCTTTGGCGGAGTCAAGCTTGACAGCACTGGCGCAGTCTCTCGCAGCTCATCGGGAGTACACTTGCGCTGGAGTATATGCGTGCAGGTTCGCATCATACGACTTCTTGAGGTCTCATTCTGACCCCTTTTGATAGAATACGTTGCACCCTTGGGGTCTACCTCACTCATCTTCAATTTTCTATTCGCTAAATTCCTGGTTAATTCTCCCGTCACGAATAATGATATTTACGTGCGTAAGCGGATGTTTTACTACTCTTTAATGTCTCACACTATGCTTCTAGGGCACAATCATTGTAATCATTGGTGTCATTGGCATCGTCGCCTTTGGCTCCATTAACAGCGGGTTCAACACAGAAACTGACGCACATCATCTGACACACCTCTGGAACCGGGGCAACTGGCTGGCATACTTCTTCTTGCTATCTTTCGCCCTCATCGCTCTCTCCATCTTCATCTCGCAATTGGACGCTGTGCTTGCGTCTCGTGCCGACCTCAGCGCCGTACCATTCGACATGGAGTCGCCCACCAAAGGACCTCCGCCCAAAAATATCTTGCGCAGGGTCGCGAATATGTACACTCGGGCTATGCACATCATCCGCGGCTACCTCGAGTCTTGGACATCTTCTCATGATGACAAGCGTATCGCGTGGACGCTGGGAATTGGGTGGGCGTGCCTCGGTGGAGCACTTGCTGGAGGTTGTCTTGTGTTTGCAAAGGCTGGGTATGTACCTTGATTACCGCCACACACATGCTTTAACACCCTTTCAGGGTTGCTCTCATCTCCGGAGCGGCGTCGCACATGAATACAGGCAACCAATTTGGCCAAGCGTCGTCGATATTCACCTTCTTACTCCTTGCCGTGACCGCGGTGTCGCAGATCATTTGCCTCAACCGCGGTCTGAAGGTTTACGACTCGACTCTAGTCGTCCCCGTATTCTATGGTGTATATACCGCCATGGGGTAAGTTATCTTTCCGATCTAGTGGATACTATGCTCATATCTTAAATTAGCTTCCTTAACTCTTTAGTCAGTTCGATTTCTCTGCACGCAAGTGCATATATACTGACGGAACATGCAGATTTTCAATAATGAAGTTGACGCTTACCAGTCCTGGACGCTCTTCCTGATTTTCTGCTCCATCCTCATCCTCATCTCCGGCGTTGTCCTGCTCACGAACAAGAAGCCTGATCCGCAGCCTAAGACACCTGGCTTCAGGTCCACAGACGACACGACGACGACGGTCTCCCTGCCACCAAACACCCGCCGCCGCGCACGAAGCAGAGTCGGCGACGAGGAAGAGGGTATTCTGTCTGCGGAGGGCGGAAGCACGGCGCCCTGGCAGCTCGGCGACGCGAGCGACGATGAGGACGGCAGCTTCCCGTCCACACAGCGGCACGCCGCGGATCGGCCGTGGGCCGGGGCCGGCGGCAAGGGCGAGCGTGCACGGATGATGGAGGATCACGACAGCGCCGACGAGGCGCCTCGGGGATCGACATCCTCGGACGCGACGCTCGCGCGCCCCGAACAGGATGGGGACGCGTATTCCGACGAGTTTGGCGACTGGAAAACCGGCAAGGCGGGGATCTAGGGCGCTGCATGGTGCATATCTGGAAGGGCGAGTTCTGCATTTATTATATATACTAGGTGCTTTGATAGGTATAGAATCAACGTAATTCGACACACGGGCTTTTGACGACATACGCTATAATTATAGAGACAGTGAGATACAACACGGGGATTTGATGGTATTTGATTATGTGCGCGGGGAGCCATAGGATAGCTATGCAGCGACAGCGATTCATGAGTGCTAGTCTTTCGTACCGGCAGCTCATGTCAGCGGCGGGGCTCATGCATCCAATGAATGGCTAACATACCTTTCAGTCCATAATGTCTTCAACGGACCGAGCTGAACGCCTTAGAACTAGTGGCCGCGGAAGAGGATGCCTTTGACGCGGACGCTCTCGGTGTGCGTGTTACAGCGACGGAGGCAGACGCTGTAGAGGTGGATGCGACAGGAGACCCGACAGTGACAGCAGGGGTGGAGGCCGAAGCGGCGGATGTTGGGGGAGCGTTTTGTGTCTTCCTCTTCTTCGTGGGATAGGTATTGCCGTTGTCCGGCCGCTGGATCGCTTGAAGCCCCGGTGGGATGGTCTGCTTCACTTGCTGCCTGAGACGATTATGCGCCTTGCGACCTGTGCTGTATATTTCTCTGCCAGCTTGATATCGTCATTCTCCAACTTATTGGAGATTTTCATAAAGCCATCGCTGAGAAGGAAAAACAAACCCCGGAGCTGCCCTGGGTCCGGCGCATGGGGCGCCCTGTCCAAGCTGGCCTCCATGTCCCTATAAACATCAACTATCCACTTCCTCATCGTATCTATCTCCACCAAAACATTTTGGACTCGAGGATGAAGGAGTGTAGCATTCTCTAGAAGCACATAGTCTGTGCACATAATTTGGTCACGGGAAGTGCGATCACAACATCAGGAAACAGGACTTGGGCCCATAGTGCTCCAAAATGCTCCTGTAGCACTCTGTAGCATTATGGACCTAAGTCTTTTTCCTGATGAAAAAAGCTTGTAAGCCGATTCGTGTTGTGCCTTCTGATACGCGATACGGGTTTGGTCGATAGTCGAGCCCTCAGGAACGGCATATACGCATACCAGTACGACATAAAAGCCCAGCCAGAGTGCAGACTCTGCATCATGGAGAACGTTGTGCCGGAAGGGAATGACGATCTTCACAGAAGGCACCGGCGGCGGCGGAGTGCGAGAGAGTAGACGCTGCAGGTCCTGTTTGCGCTTCTTGTTCATCCAGTTGCCGTCAAGCACTGGTATTTTGTCAACGCGGAGAGCGTTACGGTGTAGATACCGGTGGTTTTCAACTTCAGTCGACACGAAGAAGATAGATCCCTTGTGTGTACATAAGTCTGGCAGCTCTGCATGGACAACAACAAGAATTTGCATACTGTACGGATGCCGTGTGGCTGCTGGTCGTCTTCCAGTGGCTTAGCATACTCGAGGTCTGAGATCTTGACTTGTCCATCGATGACTAGCACATTGTCGATGCTGATGTTGCGGTGAATCCAGCCGCACTCGTAGAGAGCGGCAATTCCTGTGAGCAAGCTGAATGCGCGGCAGAGCTTGTAAGATGAGGCTGGGTACATACCTTCGATGACACCCGAGAGATGACCGAAGGCCTCACTCATAGAACTGACCTCTCGGAGGGTCTTTCCGAGCTCCCTGTACACAACGCGATAATGCACCTTTCCACTGTACAATGGAGGTGTCTCCAGTTCTGGCCTTTCTGGCGCTGTTGCGCTTCCGAGTCGTACCTGAAAGTCAGCGGCGACCGTGATCCGGTCGTTGAGTTCTGCAGGTACCTGCGGCATGCCATGCTGCTCTGGTAGTGCCTGCCCTTTCAGCATGACGTCGCGGGTGTGATCTGGAATGTCCCCAACGTAAACATTGCCTTCAGCCTCAACATGCAGGAAGTGCTGTTCCAGAAGCTCGTGAATGTCTTCGCTGAGGTCGGTATTGCCGCGTATGGCATTCAAGATAGTTCCTTCGCTCGGGCGGTCTGCATCTCGCCAGCCATCTCTGAGCACAAGCGGCGTTGGAAGCTCCTTTCCCCTGTCGTCTAACCTCCTGACCTCCCAGACACGAGTGCCACGTCCTCTGACTGCATCGGTTCCTATGTTGGAGATAACCCTCTTCGTATGGTAATACGTCGCCGTGCCATCTAAGTTTCTGACAGCAATCTTGAGGAAGGAATATGGTTTTCGTGAGGTCCGCTTGACGAAAGTGATGGTTTCGTCCCAGCCGAGTTGAGCGTAACTAGCATAGCAGATGCTAAGGATAAAGTTCATGGTGGCAACGTGGTTCTATGAAGAAAGCACTGTGAGCATCGCAGGCAAGTTTGGGACGGGCGCGGCTTACCTTCATGAAATCGAACGGCTTTGAGACAATGACGTCTGACCGGCTGCAGAACCACAAACGCATATTTACGTCTTCGATGGTAAAACCGTAAACAAACCGCCGGCGGGGATCCTCGCGCATGATGTACGCTAATGACCACAGAATTTTTGCCCGGTTCTATATAGCGCAACAGTGTTAACATCAAGCTACATTCTTCAGGAGAGTGGTCTTACATCACGTGCATACTGCGGGTTCGTAGCATTGAGCTTAAACTCGGAAGGGACTGCGATGTCGAGCCACCTCAGCTTCTTCAATCTACGAGGCCGTTCGAGGCCAGAGGTCATGCACTTGGCGTCTGCACGGAGAGCGACACAGTCGGGCTTGGAGGTATTCGGCCGCGTCCTAGACTCTGGAGACCGGTCGGGGATGCAGATGAATTTGACATTGCGAGGGACGTCGGTGATATTGCATGCACCACAGATTTTTTCGGCGAGTGTGTCGAACTTTCCATACAAGCCGTTCTCCCCACCGGCCCCGGCCGAGACGGGGTAATAGCTCCAGACCGACCAGTATCCGCCTTTATTGATAGCATTCTTCTTGAGCCTGAAATAAGTTCTGGTGAGGTTGATACGGGGGTGGAGGGGAGGGAGAGCGTGCTCGAAGAACCAGTCAAGTTCAGACTCGGATACCTGGTGCAGCAGCTCATGGAGAAGATGGCCACGAGAGTGTGGTTGGGCAGAGGAAGAACTCATGTACTAGGGGTGAGAGAGGAAGCTGGCATCGAGCTGGCCGCGGTTCAACGGAGGCCCAGTGTCTGACGGTACCTTGCCAATCCTTATGGTGTCTTCGCAAAATCCTGAGTCTTCGACTTCATCCATGTCAAAGTCTTCGGGGTCTGTGACAACTTTGAGCTAGAGGCGCAGTATGAAACGGGAAGACGAGGCGAATCTTGGACGTCTTGGACATCGGGAATAGGGAAGTCGACCCCTAAACTTCGGCTCCGACGCCCTCCCATCGTAGTTTCCCCCTTTCCCCACGGTCTTCGAGCAGTTTGAAGTCACGATGAGGTGGCATGCGAGGCGATGGCTTAAAGATACTGTGGCCAGAACCCGACGAGTCTACACAGTGTGCCTCTGCAAGCCAGGCTGTGGCGCATCCGCTACCGAACTCATTGCGCTGCTTAAAAGTGCAATTTGAAGAGCTTTCGGAAAGTGAGCATGTTACTGAGAAGTTATGTTGCAGGTTACGGCGACATCATAGGCGTAGCTTGAACGTGTGCCCACAATATTAATGCTTCGGACACCGACGGAGTGCGGTTTGCGGGGTCACGGCCACTAATGAGCGCTTGCCGCATTATGACGCTAGTCGGTTCGATCGACGAGTCGGGAACTTTGCTCTTGCATCTCTTCCGCCGACTCTCCACGCCCTCAGGACCAGCATGGCGGCGTCGATGCCGTCAGAGCCCTACGACTACACAGAGGGTGCTTCCGCGATAGATATTCAGGAAGCTGTCGAGTCGGGCCGACGAGCACGGCGAGATTCGCAGTATGAGGCTGCCGGTGATAACTACATCTTCGATGGACCGAGCCATTCGGTGAACCCAAGCAGCGTATCACGGATGTCGCTGTCAGAACATGGGCGTCGAAGCAGTGAAGGACGGCGCAGACCTTCGCAGAGCCGACGGCAAAGCGAGGATGAAGGCAGGTCGTGTTCGAGGAGCAGGCGTATGAGCAGGGACAGTCGCGCGTCGCTCATGTCCGAAGGTGAGCACGGAGACCAGTACACTGAAGATGAGGAGGGCGAAAGACACTTCAGACAACCAAGACCCAAGTCGACCTCGCCCGCTCCACGCCCGACTGTGTTCGAAAATATTGCCCAAATATTCACCAGGGCTGCACCTCAGACAGAATCTCCGCCTCGCAGCAGACGTCCTTCCATCTCTAGCAGGTCATCACGCTCAGGCCTGCTGCGTCGAACTTCCAGCCGCCGCTCGGACGCCGGCTCCGACTACGCGATAGACACGGACGATGAAGAGCGCTGGGGCTACGCTTCCGAAGAAGAGGACGAGTCTGAAGATGAGTCAATCCGCGGCGCTGATCGTGACTCTGTCGACTTTCGGTCTATCGGAGGAGGCTCCTTGCCCCCTTCTCCCGGTCTTGCTCTGCATGTTATGACTGGCGACCCCATCTTTGGAGATGAGTCTCGTATAGACATGGGCGAGTTCGACCTCAGCGAGCCGCCTCCTCCAGGGCTACCGAGCCGACAACTGATTTTTGTCGAGGAAGAAGACGCGCACATTCGCTTTGTTGGCTACGAAGTTGTGCGCCTTCGGCAGATCCTTTGGCGAGCTTGCTGTGTACTCTCGTTCGGTATCCTTGGCTTACTTGGGCATTGGTTCCCTCGTCTCTGGTTGCGTTGGGTTGCGAAAGAGAAAGCATTCAAGGATATAGAACACGGCTTCATTGTCATCGAGGTTTGTCATTCTACTCTCTAGCATAACACTTCTCCATGATGGTGTGAAAGTCTGCCTACAGAGATACTGCTTTATTTCCTACACGGAAAATTGAATACCCATATCGCGTCTCTACTGTCTTCCCAGCGGAAGTGCCGCTTTCACGAATACCATCGCACGCCGGAGAGAACGGTAGCGCGACATCGGGCATATTGAAGCATTTACTCGTAGTAGATTATCGATATGCACGCTTTGCCCTCGATCCCCGGACAGGGCTGTTCAGTATGGTGAAGTAAGTGCACAGCCATTATCCAAGATCTCGGTCTAACCGATTGCTAGGGCGTGGCGTGATTCTACATGGAATAACAAGCAAGTCGTCCAGGTCGGCCTTGATGACGGCACCAAAACGCAACGTTGGACGTTGTTCGGCCCGAATGTTATCGATATTGAGGGAAAATCGACTATATCTCTGCTTATCGAAGAGGTACGTTTATGCCTTCTCCAGTATCCTCGAAGGCCTCATGTGTACACAGATTATTCATCCATTCTACGTCTTTCAAATCGCCAGTATCATTCTGTGGTCCCTAGACGATTACTACTATTATGCTTTTTGCATAGCCCTCATCTCTGCCATTAGCATCCTAACGACGCTGATCGAGACGAAGAAAACCATAACCCGCATGCGCGAGATGTCAAGGTTCTCTTGCCATGTCAACGTCTATCGAGATAGGAGCTGTAAGAATAAATATAGATCGTATTTCACCTGGGCTAATCAATTGCGTCGTGCCAGGGCAAGTGGTTGATTCAGCAGACCTGGTACCCGGTGACATTGTGAACCTCAACGATCCGCCTTTACATGTCTTCCCGGCAGATATGTTTCTACTTTCAGGAGATGCTATCGTTAATGAGAGCATGTTAACTGGGGAAAGCGTTCCTGTTAGCAAGGCGCCAATAAATGACGAAGACCTCGCGCGTTGGAAGGATAGCAAGGAACCTACTGGTGATACCAACAAGAGTTTCTTGTATGCTGGTACTCGGGTCGTCCGGATAAGAGGAGGCATGGCCGCTGATGGCAGTACGGGATTGCCTGCAGTTGCTATAGTCGTGCGTACGGGTAGGCACAACTCAGCTCATCTTGCGGTCATGACGTGTTAACCGTAATGTCAAGGCTTCAATACGACGAAAGGCGCGCTCGTTCGATCGATGCTGTTTCCCAAGCCAATTGGATTCAAGTTCTATCGCGACTCAATTCGCTTCATCTTGGTGCTTGCCGGCCTCGCCAGTCTTGGTTTCTGCGCTTCTGCTTTTCAGTTTGTCAGACTCGGAGTGAGTATGTCGCTGGTTGTCTGATGTTGTAGCTAACTTGGCCTGCAGATCAAGTGGCACACGATCATGCTTCGCGCCCTCGATCTCATCACCGTCGTTGTGCCTCCAGCGCTGCCCGCCACACTGTCTATCGGAACGAGCTTTGCCATCGGCCGCCTTCGCAAACAAGGCATCTTCTGCATCTCTCCCAGTCGCGTTAACGTCGGCGGGCGCATCAACGTCTGCTGTTTCGACAAGACCGGCACACTCACCGAGGACGGGCTCGATATCCTCGGCGTGCGTGCGCTAGAGCGCAACGTGCATCGTTTCGGAGAGCTCCTCGAGGATGCTCGCGACATGCCTGCGAGCAGCGAGAAGGCGAACTTCTTGTATGCCCTGGCGACATGCCATTCGCTGAAGAAGGTAGACGGTGAGATTATCGGTGACCCGCTGGACGTCAAAATGTTCGAGTTTACGAAGTGGACGCTCGAGGAGGGCCAGGTGTCTGGTACCGGCGTCGTCAAGAGTCGTGTTGGTGGAGACCGGCCTGCCGCTCTTGTTCAGACGGTCGTTCGTCCGCCCGGATCAGCTTCGTTCCGCGTTGAGGACGCCTTGAAAGGTTCTACCCGAGTGAGTAGTCTGTCTTCCAGGCAACATTGAGAGACTAATCTTGGCTCGGTAGCATGCGCACTTCCTTGAGCTTGGTGTTGTTCGTGCCTTTGAATTCGTTTCTTCGCTTCGCCGGATGAGTGTTATCGTCAAGAGGCTCAAGAGTTCGTCCATGGAAGTGTATGTCAAGGGTGCACCCGAAGTTATGGGCGATATCTGCGAGAAGGACTCTTGTAAGTCTATCCAGCAGTTTGAACGCTCGAGGACTGACGCCCTCCGTAGTCCCAGATGACTACGACGACCTCCTATCGTACTACACCAAGCGTGGATATCGTGTTATTGCCATGGCTGGCAAGAGTATCGAGGGCTTATCATGGCTGAGGGCTCAAAAGATGAAGCGGTAAAATGATTGTTCTCTTCTACGCGAATCAGTCTTAATTCTTCTCCAGGGAGCAAGCAGAGTCGGGCCTAAGGTTTTTGGGCCTCATCATCTTCGAGAATAAGCTGAAGCCTGGGACAACTCCTGCCATCCAAGCTCTGCGGGCTGCTCATTTCGCATGTCGCATGATCACTGGTGACAATCCTTTGACTGCTGTCAGCGTCGCCCGCGAGTGTAGCATGGTGAACCCCGCCGTCCATGTCTTCACTCCAACTTTCATTCGAGGTGTGTCATTTGATCGAGTATCTATAGCACCTGCTGAGGGGTCCTCGTGGTAGGCGGACCGCATACACCCATGTCGAAGCTGGAATGGTTCTGCATGGACGAGCCGGCGTGGAAGCTGGATGACTACAGCCTCAAACCCCTGACCCCTCCTGCACATCGGACGGTCGAGTCAGATCATGTCGATTATCACGATTACGCTCTCGTCGTCACAGGGGATGTATTCCGTTGGATGATCAACCATGCCCCGCTGGAGACAGTTCAGCGAGTAAGCGCGCGACTTGATTTCGATATGTTACTAGTATTAATCGGGCTGGCTTGTGCAGATGCTGGTGAAGGCGCAGATATTTGCCCGCATGTCTCCAGACGAGAAGAACGAAGTCGTGGAACGGCTCCAGGGCCTGGGTTACACGGTTCTGATGTGCGGCGACGGAGCGAACGATTGTGCAGCTCTCAAGGCAGCGGATGTCGGACTGTCGCTGTCGGAGGCAGAAGCATCGGTTGCTGCCCCATTCACCAGTCGCACCCCAGACATCAGCTGCGTGCTGGAGGTCATCAAGGAGGGTCGTGCTGCGTTAGTGACAAGTTTCAGCTGTTTCAAGTACATGTATGGTTTCCTCGTTTGTCTGTAATGCTGCCTTCGCTGATCCCTCCACTTCCTCAGGGCGCTGTATTCTTTGATACAGTTCACAACTATCACGTTGCTCTACTCCTTTGCTTCGTCCCTAGGAGACTTTCAGGCACGTCGACATTGATCGTACGGCTTCCGCAATGCTGACATCGTTATCTCTAGTTCCTCTATATCGATTTGTTTATCATCATACCTATCGCTGTCACGAGTAAGTGGGGGAAAGTCGCAGTATCCGAATTTGACTGAATGAAGCTATTACAGTGGGCCGCACACTTCCGTATCCGAAGCTGCATCCGAAGGGTCCTACGGCGAGCTTGGTTTCGAAGAAAGTTCTGTCAAGTATCATTGGCCAGGTTATCATCACAAGCGTTGTCCAGTTCTGGACGTACTTCTGGGTTCGACGCCAGCCATGGTGGGCGAATTTCCTATCACTATACCCCTCTCTCGCTAATTTTCGCATAATAACAGGTACACTCCCCCGGTGCTCAACAACCCCGAGACCGACGAGGGCAAACTCGCGGCGAGGAATTATGAGAATTCTGCACTGTTTTTGGTTTCGTGCTTCCAATACATCCTAGTTGCGGCCGTCTTCAGTATAGGTCCGCCATACCGACAGCCCATGTGGACGAATAGTCAGTCTTGCGTGACTAACTGCAAGGATATTCACTCACAACTCCTACAGGTCTGCTTATGTTCTCTATCGTCTCACTGTCGCTCTTCAACGCTCTCGTACTCCTCTTCCCACCGGGCTTCCTGTCATCTATCCTGGAGCTCACCGACATGCCGACTTCGGGGCGCGCTACACTGCTCCTTGTTGTTGTTGTCAATGTGGTGCTGTCCATGGCGTTTGAGCGCTGGGGCGCGCCCGTGGTTGCTGCGACGGTTGACTACCTGACGAGCCTGCGCAAACGGCATCGCGTGAGGGATGGAAAGACATACAAGGCTGTGGAAGGAGGGATGCGATAGCACTTGCAAAAGTACTGTTAATCTCAAGTATCTTGATTAGATGGACCATCTACTTGTCGCGCCGATTATCTCTTGTGCCGCATAAGCCTTTACCGCCGTGTTGTACTAAGTGCTGACCATGGCAGGCGGAGTTCCATCCATATAGCTAAAGAGGCATACCTCCAACGCTATGTCGAAATCCGCTTATACGTCATGCTGTACCCACCGAACGCCACGAGGATGGCGTCTAATGCGCGGAATAGTAGATTCGCTGGGCCATCTGTAGCAACGCGCAAATTGTCGGAGCTCCATCAAACGGGATATCAGGCTAAGCGTTTTGAGACATTCGCTGAGCTACGTGGAAGCTCGCTTTGCTGCCCTGTCCCATACCACTACGGCCGCGATAGTCCCAGTACTAGTTCTCAAGTTTGCCGTTGGAACCGGGTATGTTGGAAGTCTTATCAATCTGTGTTAAGCAGAGTCTGAGAAGAGGCAGTGCGCGATGGACCCGAATATCCCGATATTGAGGCATGCGGAGCTGTACTATCCCGACGGGGATATCGTCCTCAGCGCGAAGCTCGAAACGGCAACACCTCTGACTCTCGTCGTCTTCCGTGTGGACAAGTTGTTTCTTTCGCGACATTCTGAGGTCTTTCGAGGCATGTTCGAGGTCGTTTCAGGTGAGAAAGCGCAAGAAAGCTATGATGGGGTCCCGGTGCTATGCATGCCAGACCGAGGCGAGGACCTTGCGATGCTCATCGAGGTTATCTATAGCCCCGTGTGCGTTTACCTGCCCCCTCAAGTGTTCTTTTAGTGCTGAGCAACACTATCAGGGCGCTGTTCCGTCTCCTGGACGCAACTGCACCTGCAGAGCTGGCCGCTCTTGTAGTAGGCCTCGCGGACATCTCCAGGAAGTACATGGTGGGGCAAATCTGGGAAACCATCGTGGGTAAAATGAAGAGTCAATGGCCGATCACATTAGAACTATGGGACGCCCGCCGCACATACATACAAGCTGCTCAGGACCAGCACGAATACGAGCATTTCGAGCTCTTTGGCGCGATGTTCCCGGAGCCGGCATCGGCAGTCGCTTTCGCCTTGAAGCACGACGTGCCATCCATCCTTCCCTCTGCGTTTTACCATCTTTCCTTCACTCGCCTAGATCATGAGTACGGCGAATTCGAGCGCTATGAAGGCGATCGTGATGGCGTGGAACACCTTCCCGCAGCGCGGTGGAGGCTCTTGGACGCAGAGACCCTGCGTCGATTCCTGATTGGGAAGGAGTATCTCTTGCACAACTTCAAGATGAGCCTTGACACCCTTCTGGAGGAAGCGTCAATCCACTCGACCTTCCAGGCACGGCATCCCCGCAACCAGGCTGGGATGGACGGCAAAGCAAACTGCAGGCAGACAATGCAGATGATGGAACGAAATCTCATGGGGGTTGTTCTAAACAAAATCGACTTCGCGGACATTGACTGCCTTGGTGCTCTGGAACATTTGAAATGCTATGTGGCGGAGCGGGGATTGTGCGATGCATGCAGAGTGCTACTAACGAATTTACTTCAAAAACGGCGCAAGGAGATTTGGGAGCGTCTTCCCGCATGGTTTAACGTACAGCAATAAATACACATGTTGCCATTCTCTTTCACATACATCCTATGGCGCGATATGTTTGGGGTGAGTAGTTGACAAACTACTTGAGCTTCCACTGTGCACGAGCTAGTGAAGAAAGTGTTCTTGTGGAGAGATAAAAAGTGGAGTGCACAAGGTGGAGACCTTCCTACAATGCGGCATGAAACCAGCATACAAAGCCATCCTAGTCTCGCACCAGATGCGATTGTCGCACAAACACGCGCCCAAGCGTCGCAAGGTGACAACGAAGTTTTGTGAGAAGAACGTCGCCCAGATGTGCGTAGACACGGCTCGTCATGATCTGGAACAGCCTAGATGTACACTTACGAAATTGTTTCGAGAGTGCAGGACACGTCCAAGCAGATTATAACTTGAATCCGGGGACGCTTTCATTTCCGGATTACCTGCCTGTAATACGATGTACGTATGCCCGACGACTTCAGCCTCGTTGCGAGATAGCATCGACCACAGCCTGCATGTTTGATACGTGCCGCGCGGGAGACAGGTGCAGGTATTTGACAGAGACGTTTATTGATTGTCTCCAGGCGGAACTTGTGCCGGTTGCGTCGTCCGCGTGCCGAGTAAGCTGGGTTTGTTAACGAGTAAGTAACTTAGCTTACCTCAGCAGAATCAGACATAGACCTCATCACGAGAAATGGTTACGCATTGGTTACGGGTCTTGATTAACTTTTTGATGGAATGCTCTGACACAGACGCCTATACGAGCAGAATAACCCTCGGCTGTGGCCTGCCCTTTACCTCTGGTCGCCATTGTCCGTGGTTCTACTGTACCTCCTTTCTTTCTGCCCTGGGGGCCATTCCGTTCCTTTCCAACCTTTTCGTCGTCGCATTCAGGCTCGTCGACCACTGGGAGCAGGGTCTCCGCTCGCTTCTTGTCCAATCCACCAGTGATTTCAGCGAAATTACATGCCCATGTTCACAGCGATGCTCGGTCCATCGGCAGCACTTATTCTCTTTCTTCAGCTCTTCAGCGTGTTTGCGGGCCTTTCGAATGCTCTCCCAACCCCAGCACGCCAGTCTCGTACTTTGGTCGTCCGCCAGAATGGCAACAATCTCTCGCAGCCTGTAACTGTTCAGACGCAGGATATATTACAAACGTACGTCGCCGCAGTTTTCTGAATGCATTAATGTATTTATTTGTCGTAGGTCCGCCGGCCCAATGCAAGAGACATGTACCATTACCATGACGCCGTTTACAGACACAAACGGTACACCGCTCATCAAGGAAGAGAAGGCGTGCACTCTTGCAACCATCGGCTCTGGGGGTAGCTCTTCCAGTAACGGAGTTACTGCGACGACTGCGTCTGCAACCGCCGCGCCGGCCAGCACGGACTCCAGCGCTGCCTCGGGGGACACACCGCCCGCCTCAGGCGCGAGTGTTTCGGTCGCATCGACGGAGTCAGCTTCTGCACCTAGCCAGATCCCCGCTTCTTCCCCGATCGCTTCAGGCGCGAGCGCGTCGGCCGTATCGACAGGTATAGCTGCATCTGGTCAGAGTCCCGCTCCCTCCCCAACTGCTTCGGACTCTGCCTCAGCTTCCGTACCCGCGAGCGCGTCTGCTACCCCGTCCGCTACCACCACTGCTGCTAGTACAGGTATGTGGTGGCGTGACACAGGTTTCGAATGTACTCTGACGTGTACGACCTCTGTTTGTTGTGACTAGATCCATCCGCATCCTCTGTTGCCCAACCCACTGACATCGTTACCGCATCTCCCTCGGTCTCATCTGCCGCATCTGCTTCAGCCACAGCCGCCAGCGAGTCTAGCGGTGTGGTGAACGTGAGTATCAAATTTTGCTCAGCAAGTCTCATATCTCAAAGTTTCATCGTTGCAGGGAATCTCTACTGTAACCGCCGTCCCCACTGTGTCCGCGGCTTCTGCATCTGCATCGGCCACGCCCTCAGCATCTCAGTCTGCTGCGAGCGGCGCTTCTTCTACAGCTGCGGAATCAGGAGCTGTTGCTAACGTGCGTACAGCCGATGATCATGCCATTCCATGTTTTTGCCAACCTTACTATCTTTAGGGTGTCTCTTCCATTGCAGCATCTGCTCTCCCATCTGTGAACGCCCCCAGCGCCGGTTCCGCGACCGCCGTTGCGGCCTCCCTCTCAGGATCTGCTACTGCAACACCTGTGGGACCCTCTGCGGTCCCAGCGAATGCCGCTGGCGGCGACCCTGACCCCTCCGCTTCTTCCTCTTCCGCTGCTGCCTCGGGCACAGTCGCGGCGGACACTGCGGCATCTAGCACCCCCGCGTTCGTAATTCCTGGCAAGACACTCTCTGTTCTCCCAATTGGTCTCGCGGTCTTTGGGGGTATCTCCGGTATTGCTTTGATTGTCGTTGGGCTCGTCACATACGAGCGTACCAAGTACCGCCGAGTGAGTCGCCTGTCCTCCTTCCCGAGCGCGCGCTGATTTGTTTTGAAAGGCATTCCGTCAGCGTAAGCTGGCCGAGTCAGGTGCTAGTATGGGCTATGGTGGGATGGCGTGCGTTCTTTTCGTACTCATTCTCGGAGGCTTTGCTCACGTATCTTCTACAGACAAGCTGCTTAATCTTCTTATTGCGCTCCAATTATTCAGTTGTTTTCGGCCGTGTAGACTTTGCGGACAATTGCTATCATCAGCAATTTGGGTATCGCCCCTCTGTACTCTCTGTACTTGTTGTAATGCATCATGCTCATCAAGTTCAGACATACGATATGCACCTTGTGATTTGCTCCAGTATCGGGATGCATTGTCATGGAAGCCGCATCCTCACCGATCAATGGTGTTACGTCATTTGAAGCTGACTCAATATACCGTCAATTTCATCCGAACGCAGATGTTGTATCCGTGTCCTCGTCTATGATGAGCCTCAAGCGTGTCAACGAGCTCGTCATTACTTTCATAGTAGATAACAGCATAGAATGGTCGGCGACAATGTCGCATCCACATAGCCAAACCACTGAGCATTGTGCAGGTTCACGAAATTGCCTCCGGGCTTCACCCAGGAGCTACGCTATCAAGTGACAGAGAACAACCCGCCCATTGACCCGGTTACGAATGCTCCCTTCATCGATTTCGAGAATTACTGCTGCGGTATGTGCCTCGATTGGTACTTTATCATCGTCCAGACGAGTCTGACGTCCGTCTTCAGGCGCCCATGGCTTTGCAGCTCTCATTGTGGGCAAAACAGCCATCGTGCTTTATGCGAGAATTTACGCATATATGTTCGCAGGAAACCAAAGCGGAGGGCGAGCCCAAGTCGCACTACACGCTCTTCGATGCCGGTCCCGAGTCGAAGAGCATCACGCGCAACGTCGCGGCGCTCAGCGTCCCCGTCGAGCGCGTCTCGCGTGTCGTCCTCTCGCACTGGCATTCGGACCACAGCGGCGGCATCCTCGCGTTTCTGCGCATGCGCAAGGCGGCGGCGCAGGACGAGCATGGACAGTGTGTCGTCGACCTGCACCCTGACAGGCCTATCGCTCGTGGCATCGCACCCCAGGGTGAGATCTTCTGCCGGCTGGCGGAAGATCCGACATTTGAAGAAGTTGAGAAGGAGGGCGGTGTGGTTGAAAAGCATGCCGAGGGGCACGTTGTCGCAGATGGAACTGTCTTCGTGAGCGGAGAGATCCCTCGCCTGACCGAGTTTGAGCAGGGAATCGCTGGTGGGGTGAGGTGGAAGTTGGGTGAGGCTGGTGCTGGAGGACAATGGGTGCCTGAGGCGGTAAGATCTCTGCGGCTTCGTCTGATAGCACATGATGAACGTTGCCCCTTAGCACATCATGGACGAGCGGTATGCAGCTGTCGACGTGGTTGGCAAGGGCCTGGTGATTTTCTCCTCGTGAGTGATAGTCGTACTGTCGCGCCACAACCTGCCGACTCGAACCTTGCATTTAGGTGTTCCCACGCTGGAATCGTAAACGTCGCTACAGATGCAGTCAACAGGTTTAAGAGGCCGATACACATGGTAATGTCTACCCGTATTCCCAGCGTAGACTTGCGCTGATTCGTACAGATTGTCGGTGGTCTACACTTGGGCGGGCCTGAGCTCGCAGATCGTATCGAGCCCACAGTCAACTTCTTTGCTAACAAGCTTCGGCCCTCTCCAACGTATATCTTGCCGATGCACTGTTCTGGATTTGGTGTCAAGATCGCACTCGAGAAAGCTTTTGGCGACGGATGCGTTCCGACGGGCGCAGGCGTTCATGTGAAGGTGGATGGTTCGCCAGAGGACGAGGCTGCGATATTCCCGCCTCTCATCATGTAGTGTTTTGATGGAATGATTGGAATTGCCTAAATTGCTCGTTGCTGTAAGGCGCCCAGGGAACATGTGGCGAGTGGCGGTTGTTGCTGGACATCTGCAACTTCTCGCATCACCGCCATGTTCGTCCACCATGCTATCGGTTTGCTGCTCACTCTCGCACTTTCCAGCGCAGGACGTCCTCGCCAGTCTGCAAAGACGCCCAATGCATTCACAATTCCACCAGAACTCATCGACATGTGTATGCGATATCTCGTAGACGACAAGCCATCTCTCAAAACCTGCTCGCTCGTCTGCAGGCAATGGTGGTCTTGCGCGCGGCGTTACATGTTCGAAACCGTAATTCTAACCACTTCCGACAAAGATGGCGCGTGCCTTCTTCCATTCCTCCAGCACGACCTGTGGCCACTCAAGTCGCTCGTTAGGGAGCTGCACTTTCGCAATCAAAACCGCCAAACAACCTTGCTTACTAGTCTTCCTGTTGAATACCTGGCGCAGCTAATCAGTTGCTGTCCCGACATCAAAGCTCTTCGCTTCACCAATGTTCGCTGGATCAGAGAACGCGGCCAGGACATGCCGTTGTGGCCTCGTTTTCCTCAGATCCGAACACTCGAACTCACGTACCGCGACTCTCATGCTTTGCCCGACATCACAAGTATCTTTCACTGGTTGCCTTTTGTCCGAGAGTTCACCTTCAACGGCGGGATGGTCGGACGACTGGAATCCTTCGACCGGTTCTCGCCCTTTGCTACGCCTCTCACGCTGCCGGCCAACCTGCGTCTCGAGTCTTGTCACCTCAGGTCGCACGAGACGAACCGATACGTACTGGACTACTTGCGAAATACACAGACAATGCAGTCGCTCCAGTCCTTCTCGGCTGTCGTGACCACTGCAGACGAGGACCACACTGTCATCGGCCAGATAATCGAGGCCGCCAGCGGCACCCTGCGGCGCATCAGCCTGGATCTGTCGTCTCACAAGCTATCCACTTACATTTACCAGCGTAGGTATATCGCGCCTAAGTGCTGACAAGCTACTGAACCCACGGACGTTTAGGCTCCATGCTGCTGACCTCCGCGCGTTTCCAGCTCGGCTCGTGCTCGCAGCTGGAGAACCTTCATCTCACGATGCTCCTCTATCTGCCGCGACAGGATACTCAGCAGAACTCGATACACTTCGTAGCCGCAGGACAGCAGGTCGACGAGATCATCCGGACGGTCACCTCGACCGCGTTTCACAACGTCTCCTTTGAACTTGTCGGAAGTGCGACGAAGGATACAGAGCTTGGAACGCTGCACGCGTACCAGTGGGGCGACCTCGATGTCTACTTGTCGGCACACCCGACGATCCGGACCGTGACTTGGAGGTGGAAGGCCGGGTGGTCGGACAGCCTCATGACGTATCTCGTGAAGAGGATGCTCCCTCTGACCAGCATGCATAGGAAGTTGAGGTTTGAGTCATCTGTTGAGAGAGTGAGCTCCGATTTTATATCAACAGTGCTCGGCCCCCTAACATCCGATATTTCTCCGAAAGCCTCCGCTCCGCAGATCTGAACTCTTTCATACGAATGCTTCCTTCCCCGAAGGCCTTCAGAGGGGCTGAGCCAGCCCTCACTCACGAGGTCAACCACATGGCGTTGCGTAGGATCACCTAAGGCCAGGCGATAGCCTCACGATCGCGCCTCGGAGTTGGTAGGAGAGCCGGAGTCGCGAACTTCACAGTCAACGGGTAAATATCTATATATCTGCTTGAGTTGCCATACTATTATCACAGAGCTGAGACTCATTGCATTGAACCTTACTTTAGTAAACCCTTGAAGTTGCACGAGTAGCATCAGGAAACAGCGTCTTGCTGCGTAGCAGGGGCGTCTACTACCACCAGCCACCGCGTCTGCGCTTGCCGCTTAGTGCATGCGCGAGGCTCAGGAGAGCCTGGTAGCACTTAGCAGCTGCTCATATGCACCACCTAACTCTGGCTAATTTCTTGCGCCATAGACTAGATTTGTATGTAAAACATATGCTTACAACATTAGTGAATGAAACTAGATAGTACAAGAGGCCGCTTCGCTGCGCTCCGCGACTGCTGTCCTCGTGGATGTGGTTCTGCGGGCGGGAAATTTAAGCTCAAAATTTTCGATTTCACTTGCTGTTTCGATTTCAGGGCTGCAGCATAGCCGCGCTGCGCGCGGCGTAAGCAAAGGAGAGCGGAAGCAACGATTGGGCCCAATCAAGGAGAATGACGAAATAGGGGCCGTCGACAGGTATATAAGGCGAGGGATGGGAGAGGGGGGCCCCTGGAGCAAGTAAGACAGGGATAAGAAAATCGTTTCTTACTTTGAGGGCATCTGTGTAATAGTATAGTAATACAAAATTTTGATTATGACACTTGAAGCTTGAAGTACTGTCCGAAGGTGGTATACTCTTCACTTGCTCAAGTACGGGAATGTCTGCCCTAAATTAACGAATGATGGCACGGCCGATGGTAACAAGCGCCCGAACATCCCTCCTTGTTCCACGTCGCCACCGCGCTGCGTCAGCCTATGTCGGCGGTGTCAGTCAACGGGCAACGCGTCGACGCCATACACGTCCTTGCGTAAGTTATGTTCTTCTGACATATACCATACCCTTCTCATGAGCAGTGAGGTCGCATTGTCACGCGCGGAGCAGGCGCACAAGCCCCAGAGTAGCGAAACAGTGTTTTGCGCGCAACCAAGAAGCCCATGAATGATACGACAAGCACTACAGGCCACAAGAGTTAAGGGTGTGATGACCGCGTTGCTGCTAGGATACCCGCAGCTGTTGAGGGCGGCGCAGCCCTTCACCGCTATCTTCCTTTTCTCAACGGAGGATGCGGTGTCTCACAGATTACAGGCAGCGGTGATCAGTGAGTTCATTATGTCATATAATCTTGATATTGATAAGTTGGGCTCGCATCAGGCAATGGAAGATCCGC
>NW_006767633.1:889684-924483 GCF_000300595.1 Phanerochaete carnosa HHB-10118-sp | reverse complement strand
CCCCAGAGTAGCGAAACAGTGTTTGCGCGCAACCAAGAAGCCCATGAATGATACGACAAGCACTACAGGCCACAAGAGTTAAGGGTGTGATGACCGCGTTGCTGCTAGGATACCCGCAGCTGTTGAGGGCGGCGCAGCCCTTCACCGCTATCTTCCTTTTCTCAACGGAGGATGCGGTGTCTCACAGATTACAGGCAGCGGTGATCAGTGAGTTCATTATGTCATATAATCTTGATATTGATAAGTTGGGCTCGCATCAGGCAATGGAAGATCCGCTAAATCCACCTCCCACTGCCATACACCTCCACCCCATGTCGTGCATTTCGGGGTATGCCATGTTCTTACACTTACACACCTCCGCAGTGGTCCTGTCTAGCTTTCACGCAAGCACCGGGTGCACGTTGCGCTCGAACGCACCCTCGAAATCTCCAGCACAAGCACAACCACGAGCGCCTGCAGCTACGCGGGGCATATTGTGAGCCGCCCGCGACGTGCCTCATAGCGAGCCCGTCGCTGCTGCACGGGTATCGCAAGAAGGGCGGTTAACGGGTTGCGCATCCGAGATTACCAGCCGCATGTCCTGCGCTGTTTCCTGCGCTGGATGCATAGCGGTTTTAAGACTTAGGTGAGTGATGCCCCCGCAGATCATATAGTACTATTCTGACTCTATACATTATAGATTTACCTCTTGTGTCTATCCCCTACCACAGCAGAATGACTCTAGTGTAGTATACACCAACATGTACTGTACAGTTGTGTGCCTAATATATTTCTTCTGTCAATCTATTCCCTGTGGGTGAGTGTGCAAAGCCCGGGACGCCGTCTGCTGGTATCTACAGGCAGGCTGCGACAGCGCCACGGTGTGCTGCTGAATGTTTGCAGGCTGCCACGGTGTGTTGCCAAACTTATGCAGGCTGCCACGGGTGCTACGGAGACATGGCAGGAGACTACTGGTTGCAGGGTAATAGGGGTCAGTTCCACCGGGCTGCTGGAACTACGGAGCTCACGGGGCGCTTCTGGTCTCGGACTTTTTTTCCTGATGTATGCAGGCCCTCTGCGCTGGACTCGGAGAGTCGGATTCGAAGCTGAGCACTGACCACTTACTGGCCTGCCAAAAACCGGGCCCTGAGGACGATAATGGCTTATATATGCCTGGTTAATATATGCTTATGATTTAACGATGCTTTTTAACTCTCTTTATGTGTTCGGGAGTGGGATCATGGTACTACTTGGTTCAAACTGAGACGGAGGATATTCGTGTACATTCAGACCGCCCGGCTTCGTGGCGTTAGCTTACATAATTCACACGACATTCGTGACAACGGTTTCTCACCATCACCCAACCACCAACATGCTCTCGAGAACATATAGGCTTAATCTACGCCAAGCGATCGGGTCAGCAAGAGGGGCAGCTGCGTGTACATGGTCGCGGCGACCCCAGTCATCCTTGCCGAAGTTTGACGCCTCGCGAACGTTCCAACTCACACAGTCTCCCTCGCCGGAGTGGGATCTTGGTCAGGGCATTTCCCCTGCGTCCCCGCTCGCCAAAGAGTGGAATGAAGCCGAGAAGCTAGGGTGGAAGTCGTGCACTCTGAGCGACATGCCGGGAAGGTACCTGACTGAAGGTCTCTCTAATCTGAGCTGAACTATCGGCTGATCCGAAAGCTAGAGAGGTGTACAAGCTGCTCACCTCCGCAGTCATTCCCAGGCCCATCGCCTTTGTTTCCACTGTCTCTTCGGATGACATCCCCAATCTTGCACCTATGAGGTAGGCTGTATCGTCTCGCGATGATATACCCTGACTAAAACTTGATTTTGTTTTGGCCAGCTATTTTTCTCTGGTGAGCCCATGCATTACTCGCGTTCCATTAACTGCGATTTTGACCGGACTTTTGAATATTCAGATTGCCCATAATCCGCCGTTGCTGAGCGTATCTTTCTCCCTCTCGCCCGGAAAGCCGAAGGACAGTCGGGAAAACATTCTCAGCACTAAGGAGTTCACTGTCAGCATCATCAGCGAGCCGCTTGTGGAGGCCGCGAATGCCTGTTCTGTCAACGCACCGCCCGATGTGGATGAGTGGGTCGTCAGCGGCCTGACTCCGGAGTCTAGCGTAAGTGGATGTCCCAATTTATGATGCACGACACTGACGTGTAACGTCTGTAGACGACGGTGAAGCCCGCTCGAGTGAAGGAGAGCGCCGTGGGACTCGAATGCGAGGTAAGAGCACCTAAGCAGGCTGTCTTCCCTGACTGTTACCGCTGACACGACAGTCAAGCTCTACCAGTCGCTTGACGTCAAAGCACCCGGTTCCGAGGAGGTCACACACACGCTAGTCATAGGACTGATCAAGGACGTCCATGTGCGCAATGCGGTGCTGGCTGAAGACGGTCAGACCGTGGACTCAGCGAAGTTGCGACCTGTCGCCCGCCTCGGTGGAGGGTCATATGCCACGCTAGGTGATGGCTTCGAGTTGACACGTCCGTCCTGGAAAGCGTTCAAGGAAAGAATGAAGAACATGCAAAAACAGTCTTGAACGTATTGCATTTTATGTCCTATCCCTAGTCCGTGTCAGATGCGCTACACTATGTTTGAACAACACGCATCCCTATCCGAACAGGTACGCTTCCGGTAGACAAAATATCAATACCCTGTAGATGGTCGCGGAGCTCGCTCTTTGGTCTAGACATTTCCTACAGTTACTAATAGTACAGAGTCATGTTGGTATACTTGGTCTCGTTCCTGGCCTTTATCCTAGTACATGTTCTCTAGCAACTTGACCACCTCTGGGTAAAGTGGACCGTCTGCGCGTCCTAGGGTCCTTTCTGCGATTTTCGGCAAGTCCTCTTTGGGCACAATATATTCAGTGAGAGTGGAGGTCAGGCCCAACTTGTCGACAAGGCTTCGCAGATAGCGTCAGTATCAAACGTAGAGCGGTGCGGGCGAGTAAAGATGCATACCCTCGAATAGCATCGGACAGGGTGAGAATGTCTTTGTCCAGAGACCCAGAAGATGGTATACGAAGATAGAAGATCGCATTCGCGAGCCATTCTTTATCTTCGTGACAAGCCGTCTCAGCCATGAGCGCTACTACTGGGGCAAGAGTGATGCACTAAAGGGCAGTAGGCTGATGTTAGATAAGTTCTAACGCTAATTGAGATTGTATTTCACATACTGATGTGATCCCGTGAGGAATACCGTAGGCAGCTCCGAGCTTATGACCCAAAGCATGAGACAGACCAGCAGCGCTAGACACAACTACTGAGCTTCAGAGGACGAAATTGATTTACAAGTTCATACCTGTATTTCCGGAATTTCTGAGGCAAAAAGCTCATCCAAGAGGCGATCTGTAACTTCTGGCGGATGTTGACGTCATCAGGATTGGCCTTAGATAGAGGAAGATTGACGAATAAGTCCGCAAGGGCGGCATAGCTGAGGTGCTTTGAGGGAGGGGGAATCAGCGAGCGATAAAGATTCTCTGAGAAAGATATGATTCAGTGTGAAAAGTACTAAGCGGCACGTAAAGTAAACTCACCAACTGCATGGTCCACAGCCCTCATGCCTGTGGATAACCTGATGACGAATTTAGTGTTGGACTCAGATCACTAGTGGTCTCGCAGCGGGCTCCAGACTCACCACAGGCGTTCTGGTGTAGATAATGTGAGTTTCGCATCTAGGATGACTGCTGCTGGAGCTAGCCCAAGGTCGCTGACTGCAACCTTCTGCCCCTCCTCGTTCGTGAACCCAGCCCCAGCCTTGGAAGAGATCAGAGTTAATTTCCTGTCATATGGGATTTACGTACAGTGTACTCAGCCGCACTCAGCGTGGTAGGGATAGCAATTTGCTTCAAAATCGGTCCACCAGTTTCCTTATGGATGTGGTATAGAATAGCTTTGGAAGCATCAATAGGAGATCCGCCCCCCACGGAGACGATTGCGTCTGCATCAGCCTCTTTGAAGACCTGCTGCGCCTTGCGGATACCTGCGATGGGCGAGTGCTGGCTGATCTCGTAGAATACACCGCCATAAGCATCCCGAGTTTTTAAGACTGTTTCGACTTGCTTGACCACATCAGTCTGAAGATAGGAAAAAGGGCGACGCGCTGAGATGCCAGGAACTATCATGAATGGCGCATGAGAGTCGCACCTTCTCATAGAGGCTCCGACCTGTGACGATAAGTACTTTCTTGACACCTAGAAGGTCTAGAAAATTGGGAAGAGCCTCCTCCAGGCATCCTGGGCCATACTGGATGCCCTTCAATGTGTCCGTCCAGGCATAGAATCCCTGTAGGTTGCTAGAGTTGCAACTTGTCGTATCCAGCGCGGACATGGTAGTTCTAGTGCAAGCGAGAGACTAGTACACTTATAAAGTCTGATTCGTTCACGGACTGTAAGCGTCACGCCGTCCACCGGCAGTTGGAGCGGGCTGCCGTCGGCCTCATGGCTCACCACCTGGCAGTAGCGAGTTCCGGGCAAGTCCCATACATGAACCGGAATGGAGCACTGAAGTGGCAAGTTCAGCTTCGTGAAGCGTATGAGCTCATTGACGCCCACAGAGGCGACTTGCCGAAGCTGACCAACGGCGAAATTCACACTCGTTCCTCTGCCTTCACCTTGGCTTCAATTACATCCAAAATGCTTCGTTTGCTGCCGAAGATAACTTTGCGAAGATGCTTGCATACGTCGGCGCGTCCTCCATCATTCACGCATCGTGGCCGGCTGGGACTCGCTCTGGGAGCGTCAGCGGTAACAGCGTATGTTGCCTGGAAATCTCTGTCCGGACCAGGAATTACCCTAGACTCAGTCGCGTCTTGTACGTATTGTTCTCCCAGCTGCACGCTATAAATTCACAAAGAAAAGTAGCATCTCCGAGGCCGGCGCAGACGAAAGCCAAAACTATCCCCGCTACTGAGCCGGCTCCATCTCAGCAGCCTAAGGCCAATTCCGACGTGTCTGTCCCTACTCAGGACGCTTCAGATGCAATGGACGCTCTTGCCGCGGAAGCTGAGGCAGCTGTCCCCACTCAGGACGCTTCAGATGCAATGGACGCTCTTGCCGCGGAAGCTGAGGCAGCTGTCCCTACTCAGGACGCTTCAGATGCAATGGATGCTCTTGCCGCGGAAGCTGAGGCAGCTGTCCCTACTCAGGACGCTTCAGATGCAATGGATGCTCTTGCCGCGGAAGCTGAGGCAGAGTCTCAGGAAGCTGGAAGTGGTGGTGCGTTCAACCCGGAGACAGGCGAGATCAACTGGGACTGTCCTTGCCTCGGCGGCATGGCGCATGGCCCCTGCGGGATGCAATTCAGAGAAGCGTTCTCGTGCTTTGTGTTCTCCGAGAAGGATCCGAAAGGCATAGACTGCGTAGAGAAGTTCAAAGCCATGCAGGACTGCTTCAGGGAGCATCCCGAGGTGTATGCCGACGGTGAGTACCTCAGCAATCGGTGCTCCATCTTGTTCTTGACCTTCACCCTGCTCAGATATCATGGATGACGATGAAGAGGTTGACACTGTCGCGCCAGTTGCTGAGCCTGCGCCACGGTCGGACGCGCCTCTTGATGCTACATCGTCAGAGGAACCAGCAGTCTCCCCCGCTGCTCATGAAGATTCGCCAAGTTCTATCACTGCGGCATAGCGACATTCGTGCTATTCCTGCACTCTCCAAAATATGGACTGACAAGCCGGCGCGCATGTGACAATTGTCCACGATAGAGCCCAACTTGACCTCCACTACTCCTTCCGATCTACATTAGCATATTTTTACTTTATAATACATTGCATTATTCCATTATCTTTTCTGCATGCTCCTGAGGGTTTCTGCTGCGTCACCGGCGTTGCGTTAAACACAATACAAATATTACTTCTAAAGCCTATTGATCGCTTTCGGCAAATGCCGTACGTGCACGAACAGGGCATCTTGCAGTGCTGAGCTGCTTCATTTCCACAACCTCGCCGCATACATACTCCCCAAAGCTGAATCACCATTATCTGTACGACGAAATCGACAGCGAGCACGAGGGTTTCACGCGGCTGTCGGTCAGCGTGAAGTGGTGAAAGGTTGTGCGCAGTCGGCGCCCCGCCCCTTGTTGCGCCCCGCCCCTTGTTCTTTCACTCGTCACAATTCAACGGTGCGCTAGAGCTTTCGAACTGTCTGTAGCTTGCTCTGACACTGGTCAAGATTTCTCCGTTGACGGTGGAGGTGCGTCTCTGGTCTCGTACAGGCCACTCGGAACATCTATTTACTTCCAACAGACACCGAGGGTGCCATGGAACCGCCCTCCATCGCAGAGCAGCGGGCAACAGCCGTAGCTATGCTCAAGCGTGCTGCATCTCTCCCACGCATGAAGGACGGAAGACGGCCCCCGATGCACGTCCAAGCGGTCAGCGAAGGAGAACGAGCCGAGAATGACCTACCAGACGAGGAGAGTGCGCCAGATTCGGACGAGAAGCCCGACGCGTCACCTGGACGCACGGATGTGGCAGAGCGAGTCGATCTTGCGACGAGGACGGAAGCCGAACCGGAAGCAGAGCAGGATGAGAAAGTCGAGGAACAGCCGCGACAGCCGCGGCCGGAGGAGCGGCTTGAAGACAGGGCTGAGGCAATCGACGACAAGGGGGGCGACGTGCCCCCGTCTGACGGTCCCCCAGAGCGACCTTCGACTCCTGCACGCAAGCGTCGTTCACGCTCACGAGCACGCTCGAGGGGGTCGAAAGACCTGCGTAATAAGCCCAAGACCCCGCCGCCAGTCAATAACGAGTCGTCCGCAGACGAGTACGTCGCAGAGGACGTCCCGCCCTCGCCTCCCGTTGTATCCCCCATCCCATCACACTTCGCCGCCTTTCCATCAGCGGGCCTCCTGCGCTCGGCAATTTCTCCGGTGCCAGGTATGTTCTACCCGATGACGTCGCCCTCGACACCGATGATGCCCCCCACGCTCGACGAGATCCAGAAGGGCCTTTTCCGCTCAAATAGTGTCGGTGCACAGAGGATGATGGCTATGTCCAAGCTTACAGGGGAGCCGATAGACATGTCGCTCGCACAAACGGTGACGCCATTAGGCCGGAGCAACACTGTCTCCGGAGGCGAACGCGGAGAAAGAGTTGCAGCCCGGCGGAATCTGCTGCGCCGACTTGGAGAGCGCGTCGAGAAGGCGGACGCAGACCAGACAAGTGGAACGGATGATCTTTCTAGGCCTGCGACGCCAGCTACAGTTGCGCGGAAGAAAAAACGAAGATCACGTAGGAGCAACTCCAGGACATCGACCGTCCTTGACGATCGCGATGACAGGGAGCAGACATCGACGTCGCCCAACACTCCCGTCGTCCTCACTGAGCCGCTTGCCCCGCCTTTTCACGCGGTAATCGGGGATTCGCACGCATTGCCCGATTCAAGCAAGACACCGGTGCAGCACCAGTCGCCGCCGGACGCATCCATGCCGCTTGGTGGTCGAGGTGTCGTTATAGAGGATGAGGACGAAGATATGGACAGAGGCGCAGCCGACAAGGTGTCTAGTCTGCCAACTACGCCAGCTCGGCGCTTCGGACAGCGGTTGCCTTATATCTCGGATGTGTCCTCTCAGCTCTCAAGCGAGTCGTTATCCGCTGTTCCCGTCCCGTTCTATATGTCTTCACAGCAGACCTCCCACAAGCAGGACGCGTTCCCGGCGAGTCCTTTCGCGACACCATTGCGAGAGAAAGTATACTTGGTGGACGAAGACGAAGAGTCAGACGCATACCGCGAGCTCCGAGCACATGCATCATCAAGGCAAGCATTTCCCAGGGATAGTGACATCAGTTGGGTTGCAGAGCCAGGTGTGTTTTACCATCTGTGAAGTCTTGTGCTTCGGCGCTGAACTGCTTGACGAACAATAGTGCCTCGGATGCCTATCAACGATGATGACGAAGACGACGACGACGACGCGGAAGAAGAGCCTGAGTCTGAGCACCAAGAAGCCGTTCCCCAAGTTGAAGAGCCCGAGGGTCGGCCGTCGGATGATCAGTCTTCGCAGAGCTACTACCCTACTTCGCTCACCACGGCGAGTGCATCGAAGGATTTGCTCGTTGAGATTGAGACGTCACCCGAGATGTCTCCTTCGCATATCCCGCCTTCACCATCTTCCGCTATCGCCTTGTCATTCTCAAACCAGATCGAACCTACGGCCGTCGTACAACCTCCATCGCCTGTCTATCCCCGCCGCCTTTCGGTGACCACTCCTGTACAACAGCCTGAGCCGTCTCCATTGGCGACCGAGTTCCAGGATTGGGAAGACAACCGGACGGATGCGACGCCCAAGCGTGGCGGAGAAGGCATGTCACCGTGGGAGCGCGTGAAGGGTGCATTCTCAAGGAGTAACTCCAGCAGTGGACGCAGATCTCGGACGAACAGCATCGGCCAGCGGGACAGGAGATACAACACGGACTCAAGCGTCAGCCGAGAGAGCGGGGCCAGTCAGACAAGTGCAACCAAAGGAGACCGTTCGAGTGGGGTCGCGCAGCAGCCTCCCGCCCAGGCACCAGGACTCATGCAATCACCCTCCGCTTCGGCTTCTATCTTGTCTCTAGCCCCTCTCGGCGCACCTCCAGGCGGCGTATCCCCTGTGCCAGCTGCCTCTTCCGCGGATTTACTCAAGTACCAGGACTCGAAGCTCTTCCCCTTCCCGGGCATGATGAAGCAGCTCGAGGAGAAGCGGAATAAGGCGAAGGGTCTAACCACGTCTGCTTCTTCACCCGATATTTTCAGTCCTGGTGGCATCGAGGCGACCCCAAGCTCGAGTTCGTCTTCGAGCGCCACGACCAAGGTCCCAGAAGGCACGCGAGATCGGAAGATATCTCATCAAGTGTCCGACACGAGGCTCTTTGAGAAATTCAGCACCACAAAGGGACCGTCTCCAGTTTCGTCCGTCCCGTCGTCGGGCTCACATGCAGATTACTTCAGCCTCGGCTCAGTCACGTCGAATACGACTAGCGGTACGAGCAACTCTGGCTCCTTGAAGCTACCTACCAACGTTGAAGGCGTTCGGAAATGGCTAGTGCAAAGAAGATATTTTCGTCCGTCCCAGTCCTCGGCGCCATCCACACCTAGCGCCACGACCAATGGTCACAGCCCATCAAGACCTCCCCCATCGAAGAAACCGTCTCTCACCGCACTGGCGGATCTTGACTCGCTCGTCAGCCGTAAAGACAAAGATCTCTCTTCTGATTGGGAAGACATTGGTAGCGACAAATCTCAAACGCCTGTCAGTGCCGCCACCCCACTGTCAGCTAAGCGCCTAGACGAGCAGTACCCACCACAACTTCCATTGGAACGTCCGGAGCAACCGCAAGGTATCCGCAAGGCAGAAGACGCCGCTCCATCATCGAGGGTTGTCCATGCCAACGGTACTGAGATAACAGCGCTGCCATCTCCTCCAGAGCCCCCATCATCCGCGACACCGGATCCACAGTCGTCGCTAGACGAATTCCCCGCTAGGTCGAACTCCGAATCATTTTCCTCCGACATGTCTTTACCTAATTCTCCAGCACTTGCCACGCATGACCCGAGTAGAGCAGCTGTCATCATGGGGCGCCTGGACGAGGCGCTCGGCCGTGGGTCAAAAAGCTCTATATGGCCACTCGCTATAGACGATCCTCCACGGAAACTTGTCCTATCTTCGCCAGTCTTGCAGGTGGCAAATGCGAACACGGTCAAGGATCGCTTCCTTTTCCTCTTCACTGACGTTCTTGTCATCGCAAAGCCTGTGATACAAGACCAGGACGCGCTCTTGGACGCGACAAGGCCGACACCCCTCGACCGCAAATTCATTGTCAAGAACGTTGTATTACTCCGCGACCTGAAGTTCAGCTCAGACCGTGAGGACTCACACTCGAGGACGGCGCTGACCACGAGCCACATGCGTTACCAGGTCATCCGTACGTTCGTGCACCAGTTTACGAAGGATTCCGACATGGCGATCTCTATGCTCTTCGACAAATCGAATGCGAGAGATGACCCAATTGCTTTGGGACAACTGATGTTCCGCGCTGTTGAGTTAGACCGTGCGCGGTTAGGCGAATATCTTGCTCGGCGGACATCGAAGATTGTCCTCAAGGCATATGTGGACAGCTTCGGTTTCGCCGGACTGCGGATCGACAAGGCTTTGCGGGTATTCCTGTTGTCCATCTGCATTCCTTCCAAGTTAGCTCTGGAATACCTTCTCGATGCATTTGCCAGTAGGTGGTATGAGGCGAACGCAGGCATAGTTGCGTATGACAAAGATCTTGCCATTCGCTTGGCACGCGCGATCGTCCAAGTGAACGAAGTCATGCATGGTGGCATCGCTCAGACGATCGGGATCACTGGATACCCCAGGCGCAACGTACTCGACCGCGATTTCATTGACGCTTTCCGGCGCTATGACCCTCGTGGTCTTGTGTCAGACGAGCTCCTAACCAAGATATACACAGCCGTCCGACGGGAGCGACTCTCTCAGTCACGAACGTCATACGAATCCATCCCAGATCTCGCGATCTCTCTCAAGCGACCTCTACCACCGCGTCTGACCTATCGCATGCAGTCTGAGCCTATCGTCCTGCGCGTACCTCAGCCCGACCCCCAGCTCAACATTCAGCTCTTTGGTCAAGACCTCATGTTTGATCCCCCTGTGCTCAGCTTCGCTAAGTCTGCGGAGGCATCGTTCCGTGTGACAGGCACCTCACTCGGTCCGAAGACCATCGTCATGTGGCGATCAGGGCCAAACGCCCTGGCGTACTCTGGCCTGCCACTGAGCAGTCCGGTCCAGGTCGAGCGATCCTTCATGCGGAATACGTTCCAAGTCGCGTTCAAGAGCCATCACGGGGAGAAGCGGAAATACATGTTCAGCGTCGACGACCCTCTTATCCGCCATCAGTGGGTAGTGTCTTTGAAACGGCATATCGACATCGCTTCGGCACGTCCGCCTGTTGCGGAGGCCTCAGGTTCGTCGTTGAAAGTCAAGGGGGCCATCGAGGCCGTGACGCTACGTGTCCTACAGGACATGCTGATCAACTCAAACGAGTCTTCGCATTCTGGGCTTTCCCCCTCAGCGGTCGATCATGCGCTTGCGAAATTGACTAGAAACGCATCGCCGTACGGAAACGGCTTCCTCAACGCCAGCCCGTCCAACCTTCATCGCAGGAGCAAATCTCGGAGTCAAGTGTACCATCGACACGGTGCTGGAAGGCATGAGCCGGAATTTGAGGACGACTCGGACGCTCACGACGAGACCTTCTTGCGCCTGGATGTCTCGTCCTCGCAACGTCCAGGGGATAAATTGTGGACAGCGAACGATCTCGAAGTTGTCTGTCGTCAAAACAGCTCGATACCTTCTGTATTGGAGTACCTCCATGTCGACGGCGCCGTCTCATAGCCTTAGCGACCGGTTTTCTCGTGTTTAATACTTGTGAGCACTTCTCCTGTGTTCGCTTCTACACACTAACAATCTCGCCGTGCCAGCTGTATCATATTCCATGTCGGTGCTATCCATGTCCATCCTTGCTGTGTATTCATAATGTTCTGTCACATCTCATGCTACTGTTTGTTTGTTAGGTCATTTGCTTATTTAGATAGGTTATCCCCTCACAGTCGCTAATCCTTCTCGATCTTTTTCATTGTTCCATACGCGAATGCACACATTATCATCATGTACACTATGTCGGCGGCGGAGTCGGCCAAGCGTACAATACATATTCCGGATTAGACATGACGCTAAGTTACGATAAACCTCTACTCTATCAACCGTGTTTACTGGGTAATCTTGAGACATCGCCACAAACTAAGAGTTATCGGTAGACTGCCCTTCCATGTTGCGGAGATCCCTCAATCTTGTTCTCCCAGGTCTCGACGAAGGATAATTTTGCAGTATCTACCTCGAAGTACTGCAGCAGCGCACTGGCACACATTACAGCCCGCATAGCAGCCAGAGCGGCGGCATACTCTACTTCTCTTGCCATCGGTTGGGCCAGAGCGTGTTCGTAAGTTATGAGAAATGCTGAGGGTCGCTATGCATTGAGTACGGTATATATAACGGTGCTTGCGCCTCCTCGGTCGAATGAAGACGCATATATCGTGTTTAATCAGGTCAGTGGTGGACTACAGCGGATTCACTTGTTAGTGCCAATCGTTTCCATGCCCGTACCAGGCTCCACTCGCCTCTGAAGTGTCCGCACCCCTCCCACATGAAGCGGAGGATGCGAAGTGCCAGGAACGGTCCACCGGGCCAAACACCGTGGCGGCAAGCTTAAGTCCGAGTAGCTTGGCAAGCGCTTACTGACGCCTCTTTTCTGGCTCTGGACCTGCACATACGGCTGCCTATCGATTAGACCATCTACTCACTCAAATATCTCTGTGGGAGATGGCAGTGAATCGACCGATCACAACTGACGCGCTGACGTCTCATTCACCTGGCGCGCAACGATGCTGAAACTTGGCCGCAGCTGGCTCAGGCTCTTGGCCCACTCAGCTTGCGATGGTTTACAGCGGCATTGTAAGCCTCCCCATTGATTTTCTCCCTTAAATTTACTAAATACCCCGACCGGAACATCATCCTGAAGTAGAAATGTAGCAAATCGCCGATAGACCACCCAACTTCAAGTTCTAGCTCTCTCACCCATGAAGGCGCAAATGCCGCACTTCTACGTCGAACAGGTCTTACGTATGTAGAAACGATGTCGAGGCGGAAGTAGAGCTTATAAATGAAATTCAAACCTGTCGCTTGCGATAAGAATGGCGAAGAACTAGCGTATCTCGTCGTCACCTCTAAGGCGCCCTCAATGACCGTTCGACGCTGCGACTTCCCTTCTCAAAAGTTCAAGGGGTGAGTTGCTCGTGTTATTCGGCTCATAAGCTTGGCATTGGTGAGAAAATCCTGACTGATATGACAACGCTCGCTCATTGACTCATTAGGGTACAGTCTCCTACAACGTTCAGCGCACACAAGCCACCCCTACGCTGCAACTGCTCCCACAGGCCACGATTGATTTTCTGAGTAGGCCAATGCAACATTACTCTTGAATGTTGCTCAAGGTGTATCTAGGCCAGACCGACGACGATATGATCGGAGTTTTCCCATTGTCGTTCTCAGCCCCTGAAATGTGGCCGAGCTGTGATTGGCCGAGTCCGAGCCCTTGTTCAATTGAAAAGGCATTCAGAGGACGACGAACGAACGATGAATGCGGCGAGGATAGGCGTCAATCATCCTGGGGCCATGCTGGTATTCTCGGCTTGTCTACGAAGAAGCTATCTCTGATACCAGTTACTAGCACCTCGTCTAGAAGACATGTATCAAGCTTTTTGCGGTAGGTCCCAAAGCGCCACGCCGTTTTAATCCTCACCTTGTGCAAGCCTGCCGCATTCGATGCTTCGTTTATACTCTGCGCGCGCCCAAAGCCTTGTACAGGTGACTTCCCATGGTCGCACGGATACTCTCCAGCGATTCTCAGACAGAAGCATCGGCTAGCCCTCATGGGTAACATGATTTGGCGAAAGTATATAAGATTCTCAGCAACACCCTTGGGGGAACAGACCCTTGCCTTTGACCGCTGGTACGCAATCACAAGCGAGCGATGTCTCTGCTATTCGACTTCAAGAATGCGCTTGACTCGCGGGTCGTTGTTCCCGCTGCTAGTGCTGTGAGTCTACTGTGGCGCTGTTCACAGGGTGTCGCCGACTCCATGTTCTCAGGCTGTATACTTGATCTACAAGAAGTACGAACCGAGTAGCCCTGCATCAGCGGTCCTTCTCCTGGGCATCACCCCTGGCGCCCTCGTCGTCACTCTCCACTCGCACTTCAGTTCTTCCGTCATCGCAGCCTTCATTATCTACGTTTCTTATTGGTCTCTCCTTGCCACCATTGTCGTTGCGTACCGTCTATCACCGTTCCATCCCCTCGCTCGCTATCCAGGACCTGTGCTATGCAAGATCTCGAAGGGCTGGCTGGCGTATGTCGCTGGGAAAGGCGGCAAAGCGCATCTGTATGTCCAGGACCTGCATATGCGCCATGGCGAGGTGGTTCGAATCGGTAGGTTGCGAAGATGGTGAACCTGGGACGAGCTAATTGTAAGGTGCAGGGCCAAATGAGTTGTCGATCACACACGGGGACATCACAGACGCTGTTCTCGGGGCGAAGGGCCTCCCCAGAGGGCCATGTGCGTACCACGCACACACTGCACATTGATGCGCTGCTAATCTTGTCGCAGATTATGATACTCGCCAGCACGAAGCCGGCATGAGTCTCGACGGCATGCGCGACCAGGCTCTTCATGCTGTACGGCGCCGGCCCTGGGCAAGGGGCATGAGCAGCGCTGCGATGAAGTACTATGAAGAGCTCATCCAGAACACGCTGGGTGACTTGGTCGCTAGCCTAAAGCAGCGGATGAACAATCCCCTGGACATTTCCGAGTGGATGACGTTCTTCGGGTTTGATTTCATGGGGCATATGGCGTAGGTTTTTCTTAGCCACAGTGGCTCACGCAGGGTTAACGCTCGATATAGGTACACTTGCGACTACGGCATGTTGAAGAATGGGTACGACAAGGAGGGATTGTTCGATCTTATTGAACGTGCTATGCAGTAAGTGAACCATACCAAGCAAGGCGCGCACAAAAGTTTGACAGATGACTGCTAGAGACTCGGCTTGGATCTCCCACATACCATGGTGTCTCCCGTACCTCCTATTCATCCCCGGAGGTAGTAAGGATTGGGACCGGATGAAAGCACTGGGCGAGCAGACTGTCGAGGATCGAATTGCTCTTGGCTCCACCCATCGTGATCTATTTCATCACCTCATGGACGAGGATGGCCACGAACCAGTCAAGCCCACCAAGGCACTAGTTGCCGTTGACGGGATGCTGGCGATCATAGCTGGAGGGGATACCACTGCAACCACCCTCAGTCACCTGTTCTATTTCCTGCTACGCTACCCCACGTACTTCGAACGTCTTCGCAAGGAGATAGACGAAGCCTTCCCTCACGGCGAAGACTCTTCGCTGAACTTCACCAAGCAGGCGAGCATGCCACTCCTTAACGCTTGCATGTACGCACCTCTCTTTTTGCGTAGGAGAAGCTTCGTTAATATTTGTTTCGCAGCAATGAGACTTTGCGCCTATACCCACCTGTTCTGGCTGGTCTGCAGAGGCGCGTGGAATCTGGCATGGGGGGAAAGATGATTGGTCCTTAGTAAGTTCGCTATGCTCAGCTGGATGCAATCAGCCTCACATGTCTACATTCGCTTCCAGCTTCATCCCTGAAGAGACGCAGGTATCGCTCATCGCATATTCAATTCACCGCGACCCTCAGCATTTCTCACCACTCGCGAACACGTTCTGGCCAGACCGGTGGCTCTCCCAAGAAAAATATCTATCACCTTCCGGAGACATCATCGCTGCTGATGAGGTCATTACGAATCGCGACGTCTTCATCCCGTTCTCACAGGGTCCGATGGGCTGCGCAGGCAAGAACGTCGCACTGACTGAGATGCGCTCAGTAACGTGCGCGCTGATGCAGAATTTCGACGTAAAGATTGCAGACCAATCTTTCCTGGATACCTGGGAGGACAAGATTGAAGAGATTTTCACGACAAGGAGGGGTACCCTACCGGTGATCCTCAGTCTGCGTGCATGATTCAGAACTATCCTCCGCGCTTTGATTATTGCAACAGCTCGGCCATCGAGCCGTATTGTATTGTTCGACTATACGCCAAGAACACAGTATTAGTGATGTATTCAACGCCTCTGACTGTACGCTGTTGCGTGATATGTCGGGATGACTGAAACGCTCCGGCCACCTTTGGGCTGAAATTCCCTCGAAAATGCAGAATATATTCTAAAGAGACCTGCACAGCCCTGATCGTCCCACCCTCTCGAGTCTCACACTCCCCCACGGTGACCGCAGTTTATCCTGCTCGTCGGCTTTTGGAGGCTCTGTCAGACGCTATATATCACCGCTCTGCGTTCCACGTCACCTCGTCCTCTTCCGGCATCCTGGGATTGTACCTGACTAGCCTAGTAACGAAATATGATCCCTCGACATTCACCAGTACATCTATCCTCGTCCAGAGCCTCTCTGCGAACGACATTGTCTGTGCGAGCCCGTCCGCCTCCATCAAAGAGCCGACGTCCCACCGCGTCTTGTCGGGGATTCTCTACCGCTTCTGTACCTACTACTAGTACCGTCCTCAAACTCTGCTCGACTCTGAGCTTACCTGTACTGAACTCCACGAACATGTCTGCCCTGACTCGACGGCTGCATTCCACCCAATCGCAATCGAAGGGTAAGGAACCCGCAAAGGCACCACATGACGAGCACGAGCGCAAACATGAACATGAACACGAACGTGACCATGACCACGCGGCGCACAACCAGGCGGATTCGCATTCTCATTCGCACGGCGTATTCTCTCTTGGACACTCTCACTCGCACGGCGACACTGTTGGGCACGGGGATGCAGAGAAGGTGGTCGCAGCTCTCCAGGGCGCAGGTACGCTTTGCTTGTCCTCGTCATGTCGGGCTACTCGTACGACCTGCACGCGCAAGGCGACAGAGGCAGCAGAATAACACTCGTTGGTCTTGCCTCGAATGTGGCTTTGTCAATATCCAAGGGTGCGGCAGGGTGGTACATGAACTCTGCTTCGTTGCTGGCAGATGCGGGGCATACTGCAGGGGGTGCGCCACCACGCCCACACTCAGCGCATCTCACACTAACCAGCAGCCCCGCAAGCAAGACCTCATTGGAGACCTCATCACGCTATTCTGCTGGAAGCTGTCCCGTAAACCGCCTTCAGAAACGTACCCGCGCGGTTACGCCAAATTTGAAGTCTTGGGCACCGCCGCAGTGTCTGTACTGCTCACGGGCGGTGCCATCGGCCTTGGACTGCACTCGCTTACCATTCTCATGGAGTCGCTCGCGCAGTCAGCAGCGGCGATGCCACCAGGACCGCTGCAGGATGTTCTTGTCAATGTCACGCATATCGCTCATATAGTGCCTTCTGTCGCGTCCGAGCATTCGCATTCGCACGCGCACGCCTTGGATCCGAATGCTGCGTGGTTTGCCGCGGTCGGTGTCATCTGGAAAGAGTGGCTGTTCCGTGCAACGAAGAAGGTCGCGGATGAGGAGCGCAGCCCGGTGCTGTTCGCCAATGCGCTGCATCACCGGAGCGACATGTACGGCAGCCTTGTTGCGCTCGTCGCCATTCTTGGCACCTGGTACTGGCCCAGCCTGCCCCTTGATCAGATTGGGGGTAAGTGCCATTTAGCCTTTCTCGTGCACGAGTGCGGGGTAGCTCATTTGCGCGCGCAGGCCTCGTCGTGTCCTTCCTGATCCTCCAACAAGGCTGGGGCATCACCATGACTTCCTTCCGGCAATTGACCGATCACGGCGTGAGCCCTTCGACGAGGACCTCCCTGATCCGTGCCCTCGAACCCCTGCTCGCCCATCCGCACTCGCCCTCGGGTACTCTTCCCCAGCAGGCTCCCACGGCGGAGCAGCTTCTAGGGGTCAAGGACCTCCGTGCGACGCGCTCAGGCGCGCAGATGTTCGTGGACCTGACCGCGAGGGTCCCGAGTACGCTGAGCGTGGCGGACGCAAGCACACTCGAGGGCAAGATCTCGCGGACCCTGAAGGATGCCAAGAAGGAGATCGCAGAGGTACGGGTCAGGTTCGAACCAGAAAACAAGGAGTAGAGCATTGGGGAACGTGACGGACGGGCACGGTCCATGGAATGGAGCCAGTAATACCCATGTCCGTCGTGTATCGTGTAATTTTGGCGGACAGATGTATGTAAGCTAGAGCGTACTGATTACATGTACTCTGTTCTGCTCCGGGCTGCGTCGGGCTGTAGTATGTTATGGTGGGTCCGCCGCCTTCGAAAACTTTGCGGCTAGCAATGAGGGAGGATAGGCGGAGACATTTACTGCCTCGATCAGGGCATCCCGCCATCAAAATGGAGATTCGCATGTTCTTGTCGGGGGCGCGTCTAAATCCGGTATGCGTCGGGATTGGTGGACAGGAGTAGGTCTAGAGCGGCGTGCTACGAGTATTCTTGCTTCGCATGCGTCAGTGGGCACAGCTCTTGGTCTCCGATGTCCCTCGCCCAGCTATTCTTATGTCCGATTTTACATCGGCTATGTATTGTTTGACATGACTTCACTATAGCTTGAAAACCGCGGTCTTGCTATAGACATGAGTCCCTACTTTTCCCTCGTCACTCCAATCTGTCGGCTGGACCTCAGGATCTTCAGGGTGGTGTGTCATGCTTGTAGGTTTCCCCCGCGCAGATGTATAAGATGTCCCCCCATCCTAGACCCTACTCACCGCCAACCTCCCTCCCTCCCACAGGACCGTCGTCGCTGACCGACTCTCCCTTGGGACTCAACGAAAAGCAGTACACCACAGGCATGGCGCCCACCAAGCTCACCGGTCGCATCCACGGCGCGAGCCTGGTCGACCCAGCCCTGCACTCACCAGAGATTGACGAGCTCCTCAAGACGGAGGTGTCTCGTACGTTTGTCGGTACGTCGGAACGTCGTCCGCATGCCTTTACACGAGACTGACCTCATGCGGTGCCATTTTTGCAGAATACATCGTTGAGCGGGTGATCGACGTCGTCGATTTTGCACTTGGTCGCCCCTCAAGCTCCGCGAGGGGCCGTTCCCAAGGCACCCCAGACTCCCGCCGCACCGTACACACCGAATTTGCCGCGTTCGCAAAGACTGTCATCGAGCGCGCGGGCGTACAGCTGCCCGTACTATTCGGCACGCTCGTTTATCTCGATCGTGCGAGACCGCATCTCCAGCTCTCACTCGAAGAGTGGGCGTGCGAGCGTGTCTTTCTTGGAGCGCTCATCTGCGCGAACAAGGTGCGTTTCGTCTACAAATGCTATCGCGCTTGTACTGAAGTGTGGCCCAAAAATACAGTACCTCAATGACTCCACGCTGAAGAATGTGCACTGGTCGCTCTGCACAGGCCTGTTCAACAAACGGGACGTGGGCCGGATCGAGCGCGAGTTCCTTGATGTGCTAGATTTCGAACTGGCAGTTACTGAGGCCGATGTGCTTGCGCACTACGAGCCCGTGATGCTGTTACGGCGCCCCCAGCCCGCGCGGCTGCGCATTCCTTCCCGAACATCGTCTCTCTCATCAAGACCGACGCTCACGCGGCACAATTCGAGCTCAACAGACTCATCCATGGACGACGACTCGCCAGGGTCCACAGACTCCGGTTCACTGCCGCAGACGCCAGACGACGTGGTGCAGGACAACAACGTGGCCGTATACGTCCGCTCGCTGTCGAAGCATTCGCCGGAGGAGGAAGAAGCGGAACCGGTTCGCCGGTCACGCAGCTTCCGAAGCTCGTCGAAAGAGCCCGTCCACAAAGCCAAGGGCGAGTCTGGGCACGGGCACCACCGGCTGTCATCCGCGTTCAACCTCCTCCGGAGTATCCATAAACCAAGCTTTCACCATTCCCATTCGTCTTCTGCATAATGCCTCGGTTCTCCCACTTAGTGTCTCTGCTCTCACGTTCTTGGTGTCACTTATTCTCATGCTGCCTTTCCTTCCAAAATCCGCTCCTCCGCAGTATTTATTCGTTTCATACACCATGTTGTGTTCATTTCACGACCCGCCCATGACTTATGACGTCTTTTTCTCTGTATTTGTTCCAGGGATTTTCACGACCTTAATCTTTCGTTCACTGTGTAGAAGGGTCCATTCATAATTATGCTGTCTTCATGATTCTCGTTGCACTGTAGCATTGTGAACACATTTTGTTGTATAATGCGTACTTAGTACTTACCTGTTATGTAGGGTGAAATATCAATGCATCATCACTTATACACACAGATCAATGACGTCGAGCGATGAAAGGTTCGCAATGACATAGCCACATCCGAGCAGCGCCTTTCGAGATAGAGTTTTGACGCGGAAACAGGGGAAACAGCACGAGACTATCCATTAGGCCCTGGGTATAGCGATATGTGCTGGTGGTCCGATAGGCCGAGTAAACCCTACATCGGGTCTATGCCAAACAGCTGTCGGAGCTTCTCAAATGTGAGGAAGCTGACAATGGTATGCGTGCCCAGCTGCAAGTACGTTTTGGAATTAATTTGGAGCGCAGTGAAGAAGATATAGCGCGGCACGTACCCGACCCCAGCACATGCTGAAGCCTTTGTAGAATGCCATGGGGCCCTCATTGACTAAGATTGTCTTGACACAGTGCATAACGCCGTGCAACTGTCTGTTCTTATCCGTCATCAGCCGCACTTTCACGACGTCTGTCAAGGCGATGCCATTGAATGCTTCCTGCGATTAGGTAAGAGAGCAGAACTTTTGAACGCACCGACGGGGTTCGATGTGATAGAGCAGAAAAGTCTATGCAAACATTCGTAAGGAGGTCACAAGGCCATTTCGTGGCGCAAACGCACCCAGCAAACAGACTGGCGGTCAGATGCAACGGCATGCCTTCTTGCATGATGCCGTGGCCCCTCAAGACCTGCTTGATCTGATCGTACGAGCACACCTGCGATATTGTCAAGACAACTCCGCGGACAGTTGTCGCCTCCACGCCTCGCCAGAGGGCACGGAAGCCACCTAATACGGGAAACCCTTTGGCGGCTGACGAGTTCATGCCTTCCCGGAACACAGTAGCAAACGCATGTCGCGTATTGCGATACGGGCTTCCGTTAGGATAGTGCGCCTGCATCCGGACTGGATCCTGGTCAGTGCTAATCGAGCAAGTGATTCCACTCCACCAAGTCTACCTTTGATCACGTCAGCCGGATTGGCCAGTGCGCTGTCGTAGGGTGAATTTGGGCACGCGCTACTTTTGAGGATAACTTACGAGCCTATGGAAGCAGAGCATGTCGCAGCAAGCACTTTCAGGGTAATGCCTTCTCGTGTAAGTGCACCTTTCGATGCCGCGTAGAGCCTGTTTAATGCCAGTGAGCTAATATCTTATGATTCCGAGTCGCGGCCACGAACTTGTCCTTAAAGAACTCGTACGCTCCAAGTCGAAGCCCAGAATATACGATTTCTCGTATCATGGAGGCTGTGAATCCTTTCATCAGACTCAAAGGGCCTTCAGTACGGATCATTTCCGCTCCAACAGCCCAGAAAGCATTGTGCTTTGCACCAGGGACTGTGCAAACGGTTAGCGGATGCCCGATTCTGAGGAGAAACTGTGCTCCTACTCTGTGTCCGCAATTGCTGGCGAACCTGAGATACGTCATGAAGTCACCGTTCATCGGACTAGGTACGCGAAGGCTCGTTCTAGCTAGATACCTTGATTCTGCGAACGTGACGTCAATCGGAACGGACAGCGGAAGGTGAGCGCGAATAAAGACGTACATGTCCTGCGGATTACTGACCCCTGATGCTGTCATGTCTGTCGCAAAAAATTGTTAACACCGCTCCGTGCATAGCATGATAGCATGCAGTACAACCCATACGCACTGCTCATAGCCGCACATACGAACTTCATGAAGTACTCCTTGTTCGTCGGAGTCCTCCCTCGTTGGACCTCTTTACGGTCGAGCACGTCGACCTTCTCCTCGACCGGCTCCACTGTCAACGTCGACATCCTCGCTTGCTGGCCGTTCGAGACTGTGGTGGTCGGGAGAAAGGAGTCTAGCCGAGTCTAATATCCTGCAAATTCCGAACTGGTGATCATGGTCAGGGATGTTGAGTTTCGTAAACCGAGCATGCGCGCGAGGCTAGGCGGCCTGCGAATTCCGACCAATAGTAAGCCGGAAGCCGGCAGCGTCTAGATGGTAGTGCAGCGAAAGATATGATCTTGCGAACTTTTCGCCCTTTTCGATACCAAAGCACCTTCACCTAGTGTACGACATACAATCTTAGTTGCCGCACAATATTTTAGGCCTTTAGACCTTTGACCTCTTTTTCGCAGTATTCGAGTGCAGGTAACCGACTAACCGCGGCATTATCCTTATTAGCCTTATAGCCGCGTGTCCCTAAGCGCCGAAAACTCGGCTTGGGACCAACCACCGCCAACCACCGCGGTCCATACAGTATGCACTGTGCTACACTGCTGATGTAAGAGTAGGCGGGTCAGTACCGACTTTGTTACCGAGGAAACTGGCATCCGATCTGTCATATCTGGACACAGCGTTACCCCGCAATAATCAAATCAAACGAAGCTGGGCCTTAAAGCTTTTATGAAGCTCGAGGGATACCATTAATCACAGCCACCACAGGCGTGGCGCATTGTCAGCATTGAGCACATAATTACAAAATTTCGAAAGATTGACTGAGACTGACGCGATCGCTCAACACTAGCATACAGCTCAGACGCTGCAGCGCGTACTGTTATTGGCGCATAAGCATATGCCATAGTCATCAATTGAACATAGAGTGAGTGTTACATTTATTGTAAAGCATGGCGATGATATCAGTATCGAGGGTATTCCAGGGAACTCGCCTCGCGCCCGGCGAAGATGTCATAAAAGTCTGGGAATACGGATCAGCATTGCCTAACGCTTTGGGCGGCTTCGAACAAGCTCACCTATAATCAAGCACGCTCCAGAAGCTCGTTAAGACACCTCGCGATGTTGCCAACGCCCTCCTCAACCTTCCCCTTGTCTTCTTCCCTGACCCTTGCGAGGATCCGTCCGAAGCGATCAGGATGCCACCTGCGAAGCGCACTGCGGACGCGATCTTTCATGGTCTGACCCTGCGAATGCGATTGGGACAGAATGAAGATCGTGACCCGCGCTGGCCGGATATCGTCCGTGCTTTGTGGCGGGACCAATAGCGGCCATGGGATCGACTCGAAGGACAGAGGCTCCGAGATCTCGCCAGACAGAAGCCTATTCCATCCAGCCTCGTAGTTCTCCCAAGCTACCTGCTCCGCCGCGTCCTTTCGCAGCTTGTACAGCTCTCTCTTTCTCTGCCTCTGGCGGTCCCTCTCCTGCTCTGCCGCCTTTCGCTTCTCGTACGCTGCGCGGCAGCGCTCGGTCTCTAACCTCTGCGCCTGCAGCCTCCGAAGCTCCTCCTGGACCTCCCAGTCCTTGTTCCGCGGATAATACGCTCGATCCATCCTCTGACGGGCGGTGAAAGCGAAGTCTTCATCTCCCAAATCCTCCATCATCTCGCTGTAAAACCCTCGCTCGAGCCCATACGCTCCATATCTGGCCCGTTCCCGCCTCTCTTTCTCCTGCTGTGTGCGTATCCAGCGCACGGTCTCCTCGTTCTTCCTCGTCATCTCCGCGATCTCCTGCTCGAGGACCCACGCGTACGTCTTTGCCGCCTGCCGCCACGGCTCGCTCTCGCGCCGAGTGCGGGTGTACTCTTGCGGCGGGTTGGTGGGACGCGTCCGCCTGGGTGACGGACCGGGGACAGGGCCCGCCCGGCGCGAGGACGAGGACCCAGAGAAGGAAGGTTTAATGGCCTCCGCATAGTACCAGGGTTGAGTGTGGCGGGAGCTGTGCTCAGAGTAGACTCGGATGCGCTCCATGGTTCAGGGATAGGAAACGACAGTGGTTCGGGAGGAGGTGGCGTGCGTGCGAGCTTGCAGAGGTTTCAAACCATCTGCCCCTCTGTGGAACATGGACATTATATCCTGGCGGCGTGCACTGCTGCGTCGAAGGGCTCGAGGCAGTGTGCTCGTGGCCACCACCTTGCCTACGCGTGCCAGAACGGGCCCACCGGAGTTGGATCCTGGACAGGCCGTTCCTACTGTTAGACTTCAGTTCATATCAAAGAGATGCTCTCGGCAGCTGAAGGGTCTGCGGATATTGCGCTCACCACCGTGTCTCGCTCCGCTTGATCGTGCATGCTGTCAGTATTCAACAGGCCCCAGAGGGCTATCGGGACCCAGGCGAATCTGCCCGCAGCGTCGTGTAGGTCACAAGACGCCCCCGCTGTGGTCGACTCGTGGTTAACAGTCTGCAGCGCTAGACAGTGTTGCTCGCCAAATGAGATGCACGCGTCAGATAAGGAGTACTCTGCCGTACTGCTTCAGGTCCGGAACGTTGACTCTCTTTCCACGCACGGACGAGCCCCTCTAAGAAGTAGAATAACTTGGCGACTGTCCCAGACCAATATCGGACCCAGCGGGCCACTGGCATGCCATGCAGACATACGCGCGCGCCAGGCATGCACGACGCACATTTGAATTCCATCAGGTCCGAGATCGGGGCGGCGCATCGCTGACGTACCGCAAAGTCGAGACTGGTTATAGTACAACGAGAACCTCAGCGAGAGACACGACCAAGTTAATACACTGCTTCAAAGAAAGGCGCTGAGTTGGACACATGGCGGAAGGGGACAAGCGAGCGAGATTATAAAGAGCGGAATGTAGAGGATTTCGCAGTGGCAGGTTTTGGGTCAGGCTGGACTGTCGCTGCGCTCAGTCAGGTTTTTCATCGAGCGAACCTCCATCTGGTAGCCCGGCGTATACGAGCTCTCATCGTCTACGACATAGTCAACGGTTTTCTCAACGCTAATTTCCAACTAGGGGCGTGTAAGTCGCCGAAGATATTTCACAATATGATGAGGAAGCGCACCTTGGAGCGAGTCGCATATTTGTCGGCCTTGACTGAGAATCGAGAGAACCGCCTGGGACTCGATGGAGGAGATGGGCGCTGCCCCTCGATCACAGAGGCATGAGCTTGCCTCAAGGTCTTACGAGCGTTCAACCTGCGCAATTCAATCAGTGGGGCTGGCGTAATCGTGCGCAAGTGAGTATTTACGATGCAAGAAGCGAACTCGCATAAACTAGGGCAATTGTTGATCGTCAATCTCGGAAGAGCACATGCATGCGAAGACACTCACGTTTGCTGATCGCGAAGTGAAGGCCCATGTACACCAGGGTATGTGGCGAAGCTAACCACTAAACATATCATTAATTACCTTAAAATGAGATCTACGGTAGCAGTACTCACGAAACACAGCGAAGCAATCGTTGCAATGCTGTATACGGCAGGATCGGCCATTAATGGGGTAGCAATCTTAATGTTTCGAGACTTACCTTGTCAAGATACCGTTCTCAATTGTGTACAATATGACGGAGTCAATAATGGCGTCCAAGCTACGAGAAACACCGGATCAGCTCACAGCACGGTTTGTGCGCGCGATGAGTGCTTACTCGCTTGCGCCCGTGCGGCTGTTCCACAGGAAGTAGCACATCGAGATAGCAATGGTGACATCCGTGCCCGTCGAGAGGCAAAGACCGAGCGTAAATACCCACTGCAAAATTAATCACCCCAGGCACGTGAGCACATGAACTCGCGCACAGATGTTTTGGCAGTACGCACGCGAATCTGCTCAAAGAACGCAGGGAAAGTTCCCAGCTCGATCCTAATGGGATGGGACAATCAGGAAAGTCCATCTCGATACCTGGAGATAGCAGCGACGCACATCTTGCCGCAGGTCACTGGGCGAAAGATGAACAATGTCAAACTTCAAGCGTGGACCGGCGCAAATTGAAGACTCACCACATGCAGAGGCCATTCGAAACAGCGCGAAAACCGCCTGCGGAGCGTAGTCAGTGATCACAGTTACTGGCCGTTTGTGCCACAGAGATACCCACAATCGGACCGGCAAGCCAGAGCTTGCCCTTCGTGACTGTTGCAATTGTCAGTGACATCTGGGCTTTTCGGGCATGGTCAGCACGTCTGCAAACCAGGCGCAGACGTACTGATAATGCCCAAAGGACTCAAAGCCCAGATGCTGGATGAAGGCCTGGAAAGACTGCTCTGTACTCACGCTTGTACAGTCTGTGGACGAAAAAGCTATTGCCATCCTATCAATACTGGATTGCCTCTCCTTTCAGTCGTGCGCTTACCAATGGACACAGAAGGTGAGGACGGCCTGAGAAACAGGGTTAGACGTGTAACCCTGACAGTAACGGCATGATCTCACCGTAACAGCGACAGTAACACCGAGCGACCTGCCATGGACGTAACGTCAGGGCTGATGGAGCCAATTTTGTGCGCCTACGCACCAGATGATGGTGTTGTGAATGTTGGGGTTGCCAAAGCTTGCTACGAGGTATTCCCAGTTGGAGAAACCGACCAGCGCAGTGTGGAAGATGTCGAGCGTCCTGGAGTGGCGATAAGGCGGTGTTTTTGAGCTGCAGAAATGCGCGCGTACCAGATTATAACGACCTGGTTGTGGCGCGTTCAGTTCTCGCTATCGACCTTCGAACACGTCTTAGGACACACACCAATATTTTAACAGCAATAAAATCCTTCTGGGATGTCCTAGCATACTGGTAAGCCTGTATAGATACAGCGCCGGAGAGGCTGGCACACGATAGCGGTCAATGAGGACCCTGGCAACGCGTACGAGGAGAGGCGACTTACAAGGTGCAGACGAGCCCGCCGACGAGGAGGGCTCCGAGCGTGGCGCGAACGTCTACGGGAGCATCGGCCATCGTGCACAGGACAGACGAAACTAGGACAGCAAAGGGGAGAACAGACCGCGGAGTGGGTCCGTCGACGTGCCCAGGTCACATATATGACGGGTCTCTCACGCACCGTCCGAAAGGCAAGGGCATTTTACCGCAGCGCTCGAGAGTCGAGATCACACCTTCAGCGTCCTGATAGTGTGTGCCCGATTTCGAGATCACGGTCTTGTTCCCCACCCAATTGCCTTTCAATCAGCAGAGCGCGGGGAGGGGGTGTCGCGAATAAAAGTTCCCAGCCTAGCTGAATTCGGGCTACGTGCGACAGCCCGGCGTCGCCACAGTCGTTCCTGCATGTACGCTGTGAAACGCGGCGCGGATCGACGCGTACGCGTACGCACAGGCGAGGACGGAAATGAGCCGACGGGCCTTGCCGACGTCCTGAGGCTCTGCAAGAGACGTCTTGGCTAGGCCCTGTTGCAAAGCCGGACGCGATCGTTCGTGGAATTGCGGGGTATTTCACAACCGTCGGCCAGTTTCTCGGGACCGCAACTGAATTGAAGTCCCAATGGAACGTCTCCCGCAGGTATAGTGTTCATTTAGCCGTGTTGCTCTCGTCGCCTTTTGCAGAGCCGCTGTCCACCGGTTAGCGAGCACACAAGCTGTAGCGGGAATATACCACTGACCATCCCGGAGGATTGCTACACGCCCGGCAACGAGGAGCTGTGACGCTCTAACCTCAAACTAAAATCTAGTTGCTGGGAGAAGCAGTATAACACACTTGCCTGGAATAGGCAGCCGTATGCCGTCATCCCTCCCATAGCAGAGCACTCCGCCTCCCTCGCGGTGTCTATGACTACCTGACATCGCCACCATCTATTTTGTTGTTGCGCTCACTCCGGGTAAACCTTTGTAGCTTCGATGAAAGATAGTGTGTATTGCGTATCAGCGAGCGCGTGCGATAGTAGTGGTACAGATAATACAGTGATCAACACCATCGAAGCCTAACACAACCGTCTACAGACCACCACGGAGACGAAGGACAAGGTGGAGAGTGCTCTCCTTCTGGATGTTGTAGTCAGAGAGCGTACGCCCGTCCTCCAGCTGCTTGCCGGCGAAGATCAGGCGCTGCTGGTCCGGAGGAATACCCTCCTTGTCCTGAATCTTGGCCTTGACATTGTCGATGGTGTCGGAAGACTCAACCTCGAGAGTGATAGTCTTTCCGGTGAGTGTCTTGACGAAGATTTGCATACCGCCACGGAGACGAAGAACTGATGACAGCCATGAGCTGCTATTGAAGTAGCACAAAACGGTAGGTACTTACCAAGGTGAAGGGTAGACTCCTTCTGGATGTTGTAGTCCGACAGAGTACGACCATCCTCGAGTTGCTTGCCAGCAAAGATCAGACGCTGCTGGTCTGGAGGAATACCCTCCTTGTCCTGAATCTTGGCCTTGACGTTGTCGATCGTGTCAGAAGACTCGACCTCGAGGGTGATCGTCTTGCCGGTCAAGGTCTTGACGAAGATCTGCATACCGCCGCGGAGACGAAGGACGAGGTGAAGGGTGGACTCCTTCTGAATGTTGTAGTCGGAGAGCGTGCGCCCGTCCTCGAGCTGCTTGCCGGCAAAGATCAAGCGCTGCTGATCTGGGGGAATGCCCTCCTTGTCCTGAATCTTGGCCTTGACGTTGTCGATCGTGTCCGAGGACTCGACCTCAAGAGTGATCGTCTTACCTGTGAGGGTCTTGACAAAGATCTGCATACCGCCACGAAGACGAAGAACTACGGCGTGTGTCAGTTGAGAAGAGCGCGCATATAGTCGACTAACTCACCAAGATGAAGAGTGGACTCCTTCTGAATGTTGTAGTCGGAGAGAGTACGTCCATCTTCGAGCTGCTTGCCGGCGAAGATCAGGCGCTGCTGGTCGGGGGGAATGCCTTCCTTGTCCTGGATCTTGGCCTTGACGTTATCGATGGTGTCGGAGGACTCGACTTCGAGCGTGATGGTCTTGCCCGTCAGAGTCTTGACGAAAATCTGCATACCTCCACGGAGACGGAGGACTACGAATACACGTCAGACACGGTGATCGAATGCGCAGCAAGAAGGTCAAAGCTCACCAAGGTGGAGGGTGGACTCCTTCTGGATGTTGTAATCGGAGAGGGTGCGACCATCCTCGAGCTGCTTGCCGGCGAAGATCAGGCGCTGCTGGTCGGGGGGAATGCCCTCCTTGTCCTGGATCTTGGCCTTGACGTTGTCGATCGTGTCGGAGGATTCGACCTCAAGGGTAATGGTCTTGCCGGTGAGGGTCTTCACGAAGATCTGCATGCTGCTGAGCGCATATAGTGAGTATTTAGCTCGTCGCCGTATACAACGAGGGAGCTCACGTTGTCTGAGAGGTTGCTGTGGTTAGAAGGTGGTGGTTGGTGGGAGAGGAGTGGAGTGGTGGCCGTCAGCTTATCAATGGGCGGGGTTGACTCGGGCGCTGCCGTTGAGGCGCCTAATGCACCGCCTCCCGATCCGGACAAGTACCGTTGTCTGCTGCCTCGTTGCTGCTTCGTTGCTGCCCCTCGTGTTGCGGCGGGCCTTGAGGCAGACGTGCCTCGAGGCGTCGGGTACCTTGAGGTGCATCAAGGTCGCAGCACCCGACGCAGCGATTGGGCGTATGCTTCGGGAGGCTGGGCGCTTACAAGTCGAAGTAGGCGCTTAATCTCGTCTCAGGTTCATCCCGCCGCAACAACACCTCATTTTTCGCCTCGAGTCAGCTCCATTCCTACTTTCTCAATCTGCGTCGAAAAAGCGTGTTCAAGTACGTTCCATGCATCCAAGCTGTCTATTTGTTTCAAGCGGGGATTGGCTGCGCTGCAGGCTGGATGACCACGACCCTTGGTCTCGTTCTACGTTTTGGGGCAGGTCCGATGGCATTCCGGGCGATAAGCAGGTCTCCGCAGAAGCTATCGGGGCTGCTTGCGCGGAGAGACCCTGCTAATAAGCCCAGGCTGCCGACTATAGAGACCTGTGATCTACAGCTGCCGCTCCTGCCCCGGCAGCTACTTGTGCGGACGGAATACGACAGAATCTACAACTTCATAGACGATCAAATTAAAGACAGCCGCTCAACTACTTGCGGCGGGACCCTTACCAGGCGTGCCGCCGTCATTATTACCGGGTGGTCTGGACTCGGGAAGTTACACGCTAAGCGGACATGACGTCCTTGAATGTTCAAACATCGCTTCCAAGACAAGTCAACGTGGTTATACTACGCTCTCGCGAGGCGCTGCGCCGCCACGGAACCAACCCTAGTTTGCCACCTTGCACGCAGTCTCATCTTTGTGCGTGATGGCGTATACGATGTCTCAGAGACACACGACTTCCAGCACTATCATCAGCCTTGCCTAGTTCTGGTGGACAAGGATGATACTCTTCAAGGCATCACAGACGCGTTAGCCGAGTAGCTTGCAAACGTGCACGTTGTATACGCAACATATCCGGAGCGTCGCCGCTGGAAGAGCCTGGAGAAGACGCACGCATGTACTGAGATCGTGATGGATCCTTGGGCGCGAGAGGAGATTTGTCAGTGGTGCGTCGCAGCACGTTTGGGCTTGTCATGAGCTGTCGATGGATTCTGACTACAACAATAGGGCGGAAATCCAAATGCCCAACGCCACCGCCAGTGATGTTCAGATGGTGTATGACCACTTCGGGCCGACGCCTCGAACAACAATCGATTGTTTGAGTACTCCAAGCGATCTGCGCTCCTACCGCAAGCACCTGGAGCTCGCACTTGCTTAGTTGACCATCGAAAGCCTCGCTGACACTGTCGCCGCTGCGGAGTCTTTGAATATGCCTTGTCAGGCCGAGAAGTACATCGTCATCCGCCGTGAAGATGAGCACGATGTCTCAAGTCGACCAACGGCATCGTTCATCACCAAGCATGTCAGAACGCTTGCCATTTATCACTACTCTCGTAATATGCCCGATTTTATGCTGGAGTTATGAGAAAAGCGGTCCGGCCGGCTTGATCGTCGAACATATACACTCGTGTTGCATACCGTGTATGTACTAGTAAATTACAATTGGGTTCGTTCTTTTCACTCCTTCGTGACAGGTTCGTGACAACATCCTCATCTAAAGGCCTGCAGCAGTCTCCGCAGCCTGGAGCAGCGCAGCAAAGTTGGGCGTTCCGAGACCAGTGACCTGCGCGAACAGAACATCAGTCAAGCTTACCCCGTCGCACACCGACAGCACGTACCGGGTCCCATCCCGCCTCAGCGGGGAAGCCATTGGTGTTGCAGCCGGGGTTGTCGCCGGTCGTGATGTCGGTGAACGTCGACGCGGCGGCGCCGTACAGGAACGGGTTGAGGAAGCCGAGGGGGCCCTTGCCCTGCGCCGCGAGCCGGTCATTGATGAGCGAGACGATGCTCGCGAAGATCGGGCTCGAGCAGCTCGTGCCGGCCACGAGTTCCCCCTCCTGCTGAAAAACGATCTCGACGTTCTCGCCCACGGCCGCGACGTCGGGGAATGCACGTCCCGAGCGGTTGAACTTGCCCGCGTTTGTGTTGCCGAGCTTCGTGAGGTACGCGCTCACCGCCGCGGACTGGAAGCTCGGCTGCGCGAAGATGTTCGAGAAGCCACCGGAGGAGAAGCTCGCGGATGTCTCGGGGGAGCCCGTCGTGGCGTCGACGAGCGTGGCGCCGACCGAGGTCATGCTGCGGTGTCACGGTCAGCAGAGAAGTTAGGAGTGGGAAATCACGACGCACAATGGGCAGCCTGATGGGAAGGTAGCCAGGAAGTTGGTGCAGCGGGTGGACTGAGAACCGCCGACACCACCGTCACCTGACGAGAACAGAACAGAGGAGCCACGAGCACCGAGCTGCTGGTAAGCATTGCACAGCGAGCTGAATCCGTAATGAGTACAGTTGAGATAGACAGCTCGACAGAAGAACTCACTTGGCAAGCTTAGCCGAAACAGTGTCCTCGTTCTGGCCGTAGCTGGTGGTAAGCACCTGTGGAGGGCTGGTCTGGCCGAGCACGAAGTTGGCCCAGTCGAGGAAACCACCGAGATTGTCGTGATTATCCTCTCCAGCGGAGATGAAGAAGACGGGAACGTCGGTAGCGATACCAATGGTATATTGAGTATCAAGGTCCTATAGATTCCTTGATCAAGTATTCTGACGATCAGAGGAACTTAGAAGACACGCACAGCTTCGATTCCAGCGTCGGCTTCAGTCTGAGTGTTGGTACCGCCATCGAGAGTCTGGAGCGTGAACGTAGTAGCGGGGCTGATGTCGGGACGCAGGTTAGTGAGGAAAGTCTATACGAAATGTCTGAGTACTGCCAATACAAAATTTCGATGAGTTATGCCACACACCGTCAGATCTGCTTCGTTAGCAAACTGCTCAATGTATCCCGCAACGCCGAGAGTGTTGGTCTTCACAGTGGCCGGGGTGGTTGGGACACCATACAGATCCTGCACACATGCGGGCGTAACGGTGCTGGTGCAGCTTTCCGGGATGGCATCCGACGACAAGTTACCAGGTTGAGCACGGCTCTTCAGCGGAACAGACGCCAGGGGCAGGCGACCGAAGGGGTTATTGAAGCTGCATCGGACATCAGTAGGAGCACATCGATAGCAGCGAGTTCACGTACGAGATGGTCGGATGAACCAGGTCGATGTGCTGGGCGAGGTCCGACGGAACAGAGTATGCCATTGTGACGATGCTCTCGCTGCCGGTCTCCTGGTGCTTGAAAACCTGGAAGTCAGCATCGAACAGCTCGTTAGCCTTGCTGACAGTCGTCTGGAAGCCGAGCCAGTCGCCTGCGGGGGAGATCGTCGACGCGGTGATGCCGTTCTCCTTAAGGAAGGAGGTGACGGCGTCCGACGTCTCCTGGGTGGGTGCGACGAATGCCTCGACCTGTGCAGGACATAATTAGCTGCCATCGTGACCAAGCGAGCCAGGCGCGTACCTCCTCCTTGCTGAGGAACTGTTGGTAAAGGGCGTTGCCCGGAGTGCTGACCTCCATGAGCGCGTCAGTCAGACCCTGGGGGTTAGACTGCGTGAGCGCAATGCGCAGGTTCAGCACAGTGTCCGGAGATGCGGGACCCTGCTGGGCGAAACCATCGGGGACCTCGCTGCGGCTTTCGTGCACCGTCATGGCGCGACGACCGAGCGGGTTGCCGAGGGCAGTCGCGAAGAGCGAAGCGAGGAAGAAGCCTGTGGCCACCATGTCGCAAGACTCTGTCCGAAGAGGGGAGAAAGACCTTGTATGAGGCCCTGGAGCCCGACAGACATTACACCCGGTGCTTTATACGACATCAAGCGGCCGACACAGAGCGTGAAGGCATCGTATGGAACAGAGCTGCGATAAGGATCATAGTGAGATTCCGCTCCCTGCATAGAGGATGAAACCAGGACATTATCGAGGCCAAGCTTTGGGAGATGATCATGTGTGCATCGCATCGAGCACCGTGGGGTCCAGAGAACGCGGTACGCGCAGTCTTACACGGGTGGTGTCGGCCCAAGACTAGACATCGCGCCCCCGTATGTGTCGCGGTTCCCATGAGCCCCTCGAGGTGGGAAGCGTTCGCGCGGCGGTCTTGTGATAGCGGGAATAGTTTGCACACGCCGCCATACGAGCAGCGAGGGTATTACGAGGAGTAGGCCTTAGTCAGCTTCCCAGGGCATGTCGGTGCGCCTTGATCCGATTCGAGCAATGTAGATATCGGCGAAACGTAGGCAAAGATCGTCAAGAGAAGGCTGTCGTACTCGACTTCGACATGTACAGTTGACCCACGGTTGTACTGGTCTCTAGTGTCTGCTCACCAAGCGCTAGCGCTCGGTGAGGTAGGACGGCTTGGAAACTTGACCCGGACAGAGTCTGTGAGAAAAGTCTACTGAGCTCAGCTTATCGCAAGGTTGTTTATATGAGACTGCTCATTGGACAGAAGTCGAAGTTAACGTAGGACCTTCCTTGACGGTATCACTGATTCATGAAACGAGGTGGAACTGTGCGGGTCTTAAGAGCACTTTTCACGGGGGCTTATTTGAGCAAAAGTCCAGGTTGCGAATATACAAAGGCATGGCTTTGTGAGCCGAATCTGAGGTATAGACATTGCCTCGCGTACCTTCGTCATGGCTGCATGTACAGGGCAGAAGCATCGCTTCTCTACCATGATGCGTGAGGACTGACGTCAAGAGGGGTGCATGGAGCAGATATCACGAGTCGTTCGAAACGGCCTAGAATCGCGCATGTGTGAAAGCAGGGCAGAGGCGATTTACTGGTAATTTGCACGACAGAACGAGTTATATGCAATTATTTCGATTCGTTGCAGGGCTTTGCAATCAAAAAAGATTGAAGTGTGATCACACTAAACTTGAGTCGGTAACCACAGTGAGCATCAGACATAATGCGTGCAAAAGCAGTGCGCGGGGTACTTAAACGGATGTATGGACAGCTGGGTGTAGAGCTCTCTGATGTGGTGGTCGACTTCGGGCCCATCTTGTGCCGACCAAGTATGAAATCCTCGAGAGCAGAATTGGTGAAGGGGATTTCCCTGGCCAATGCTGGAAGATTGTAGATCTGGAGATGCATCCGCTCGTGTGCTCGAGGACCTGAGTATGGTACCGCCATCCCACGCTCCAGCGACGATGTAGACTGCACATCTTCGTGAGAGTCTCATATGTCATCAGCAAAAAAATTACCCAATGATCTAATCTGGCCAAGCTAGATAGAGGCACCCATGAATATAAGTCAACCCACCCTGAGATTGCTATTGCCATAGTAGATAGAGCACCTGTATGATTTCTAAGGCTTGCCAGCCTGGGGACCTTTATCATTCAGTTAAGGTTGGCAATGCATTACCAGGGAGCGCCAGGCTGGGTGGCATTTGCCAGAGAGCTCGCAAGATTTATTCAATAATCGGATTTTTGGGGGCGAGCTCGCACATAAAAAATTAAGATAGCAATTTATATATTCACAAAACTACAATAGGTACAAAACTCGTAGATAAAATACAACGGCATCCAGAGGGCAGCGCTTTCGCAGTGAATGTGAGCGTCAGACAAAAAGCTGTCCCCGGAGCGGCCGTATACTTAGTGCACGATGCGCGTGACTTGTACCCTAGACGAGTTATGCACATAAGTACCTGTGTATGTAGACACCTGCAGACTGCAATGCGTACCGTGAGGATATTTCGCGGATCCCGAAGCACAAGAACGGGCCGTACAACCTGTAGGAGCAGTGTCAGTATTCGAGGTTTTAAAGACTGACTCAGAAAGACCTACGCCCCGTGAGTTGACGCTAACGCGCTCGCCGTTGCAAGACGGACCGGGCAGAGTCGTAGGTTGGGGTGCTGCGATACAAGTAGGCACCGCTTACTGAACGAAAGGGCGATGTCTTACGAGGGCCTGTACATGAGAACATCAAGTAATCAAGCGCATAT
>NW_006767633.1:712747-888310 GCF_000300595.1 Phanerochaete carnosa HHB-10118-sp | reverse complement strand
CAGGATAATCTCAACAGACCTTGGATGCTCGAGCCGCCACCCCACATTGAAGAACCCTTGCAAACTGTATGGACAGGCAGGAGTCGGTGCCGCAGCTGTCGCGCGTACGAATACATGTAGTCAGGTGCGCTGCAGCACGAGAGAAAAAGTGCATATACATACGTTTGTGACATATTGAGCTTAGCGAGACACGGCGGAGATACCGTTCGGAGGGAGTAAGCAGAGGCGGGGTATGGTGGTGACCAGGAGGAAGAAGCGGCGAGAACGGAAGACCATCGACGCCTTCTATATATGCAGTTTCATAAAAGGAAACTCGCCGGGAGTGACTTTAGGGGAGGTCGAAGGAATCTTAGTGGGCAGACGGCGTGGATGCGATGGGCGGCGAGAAACACGTCTCGGAAAGCGAGACGGGTGACGTCATGTCATAACCGAGATCTGGGCGAGCGACTCATGTCGTGTTTAGTGGTATCAGGATAGGATCCAACTTATAATAACATACCGGTCTGAGTTACGATTTGCAATGCAATACCAGTCAGGTATCGCGTGTCCTTGCATTGCCAGCGTTCGCCATCCTGTTAGGCGCTTGCCTGGCAACTCATCCCTGATCTATAACCGATTTTTTTGCTGATGGTTGGTAGAGAACGCTGAGCCTGTGAAGAAACTTCATCAGCGGCGCCTTCGAAGTGATGTAGAGTGCTCACGCATGATATACTTTTTTCCGGCCTTTTCTGTGTCCACACCACTGTACCTTCAAAGTCCTCGAATCTCGTCTCGGTTGGCTGTGCCGCCCTGACATGCAGCATCTTCGATCTTGCCTTCCGATGACAAAGGCACGAAGCGAGTCTCGCCGGGTCCATCATCTCTATCAGGAAACGCATCAAAGTTGACGAAATCCCACAAGGACCACCCACCTATTCGAAGAGAACGAAGGGTCCTCGGACCGCCTGTATAGCAACATATGACATTGCAGACCGTTCTTTGGCAGCAGCGCTCGGCGGCGGTCTCGGGGAGCTGACTTTTGTCTCGGTTTGTGCCACGGCATCTCCGGGGTTCGGAGTGCCCAGCAACTCAACCGCCATCCTCGACATCGGCGGCGTCGGGGATGAAGCTCTGAAGCTCGAAGAGGCAAGCGAGCGGTGCCGCCGTGGAGTGAGAGGGAGAGGGCGAAAGTAGCAAGACGGGGACGGGAGAGCGGATATCTGATTAGATCGGGCTATTTGGCGGTGAGATGCAAGTTCGAAGCAGGCAGGCAGGACAAGTATGCAGTCCATGGCTGACAGAACGACGATCAGAAACCGAGAGCCGTCAGTGAACAAAGCCGATGTCCAACAGCGGCCGTGCCCCTTGCTTCTGCCGTCCACTTCAACTCTCACCCCCTCGCAGCGGTGGCGGGCTCCGTCTCTCTCGACGCTCCCCTCGACGCCCTCGCCAGTCATGCCCGCCCGGACTCTCTCGTCCGACTCAGAGCTCTTGTCGCCGCTGCGGTACGCCCCTTACGTCCAGTCCCCCCCTCTCGACCTCCCAGAGCCTCCGGGGCACGCAATGCAGAACGTCCATCCTGCCCACGCCCACATCTCGTACCGTCCATACCCGCCTGCCCCGGCCCATGCGAGCCTCCAGCACTTTCACCATCGCGGGGCGACGCCTCATACACAGCAGGACTATGTATATCCCATGGCGCCACCCATGCAGCGCACTGAGGACTTGGCCTGGCGCGTGCATCCCGTCGTCCCGTCCCAATGGTCCCCGCACTCGTCTATTGCCTCTGGCTGGCTGCCCCATCCTCCACAAAGGGTCGCTCCCATGATGCTCCCGCCGCCATTGCTGCATAAAGTTTGGATACTCGACTGCCAGACCTGCGGCACTTTTTTGACGAACAGGGGCATGAAGGTGTGTCTACCTTTCGAATGTCATCGGAGGCTGAAGTCTGACAGCCTCCTGCAGGCGGTACTGCTGCTGCGCCCAAGCGTACCGCTATACTCAACAGATGCTCTGCCAATCAACTGCTCGCCGTACGCTGTAACGGCAGAGACAACCGCCGCCGCCGCATCGTCCAGCAACTCACACGACCAGGCACACCTCCCAGCCGTCGCCAGAACGTGTGAGTGTCTGACCCAGACACTTTGGTGCCAGGGGTGCGGGACGGCCGTCGGGTACATGATTGTCACCCCCTGCCTCCGCTGCACGTCCTCCATCACGCCGAACAACAGATCGACGAACGGGCACCGTTTCGTGTTTTACTCGGCGGAAATAATCGCTAGTGAACGACACTACGTTCCTGGCGAATGTGGCATCAACGTCGACGCTCAATCTCCCGATGCGGCGCCCCATCACCCGACGCCGGCGACGTCTCCGCCGCGACGCTCGCGGCACGCCTCCGGTTCGCCTCGGTCCCAGCGCCATGTGCGTTCGAGCGCCCCGGTGCCGCCGCCGCGCCGCCGCGACAGCTCGGCCTCGAACTCTTTCGTCGAGCCGCCGTCCCCGCGTTCAGACCGCTCGTCTTCTCCTCCGCCACTGATACCGCTGACGCCTCCTCGCGCTACGCACCATTCCCGGCCGGGGCGGTTGCGAGAAGGGGAAGTCGTCTTCTGGCACCATCTGGCTCGAAGCGGAGAAGTGCCTGCGGTCTCCGACGACCCTCGGGCGCGTGCTGCCACCGAGGACGAAGCCGCTGCGGGGTCTGACTCAGCGTCGAAGACTAAGGCGGAGGCCAGCCAATCGACGGCCGTCCGCGCGAAGATGATTGCGGGTCGCTAATATTCGAGTTTTCTGTGATACCCTTAGAGTTCATGAACGTCACGCCTTGAATGCGGATCTTGAACGATGCATACTACTCCTTCCGCAGTCTACATCCCACGGACTACCTTAGCATTGTCGCCTACGAATCACGACCAATTCCCATACCCCTCGCGTCCGACTCTTCCGTGTAGTGATCTTAAGCCTTATTCTGTGCATATACTTTTGCCATTGTATCATTTCTTCGTCGTGTATAGCTTTACTTCGAGGTTTACCCGTGTATCTAGCGATGTATAACAGCCATCGATACCCTCACTCTGTCTTCACCAGCCTCTGGGCTCGGGTGGCCGTGGGCGCTGCCAAGTTTGGATACCGACGATCACCGATGGCGACCCACGCGCCATTAACGCCGCAACTTGGACTGGCACAGGTTTGAGATGGCCTGCATCCAACTACATCGCTGCCTTTGCTTACACAGTCCCCCGAGCTACGCTGCTGCTACGCAAGCTTCAAGTATCGATATTCATCATCTTCAGGATAGTACCTTTGTAGCCGAAAAAGCTTTTGACATCTCTAAGTGGTCGATCAGTACCAGTGCCTGCTAACCGATTCATGCCATGAGCAGGAGACGCAAGAGCCGGTGAGTGTTTACCCTAATAAAGTGATCTGTGTTGTTAGTGGAACACTCTTTTTGGATGGTGATATGCGGGAAGGGGCTTGGCCATCGATGCTTGGGCCGACAAAGACATGCATCACGGCCATTGTGTCTTCAAGGCGTACCGTCTTGTCTCGTTCATACAAGCACGCTCTATACTTTCTTTCTTCTGACCGCGACAGTCGGCGTCCTTTCGAATATGACTGACGCTATTATGTACTACAGCGACCAGGAGCAGGTAAGGAGGAATCTTCCACTGTGTTCGCGATCGAGGATATTGACATGGACATGCGCAGGTTCAACCTGAGCGTGCGGTCCCTTCGTCGAAAGGTCCCTCTGAAGCCACTAGCGCCAGTCGTCGTGGCCATGCCCGTAATGGTCAGAATGCATCAAACGGGGGAACATCAACGCAGGCTATAGCCACCTCGACGACACAACGACACCCTTCACAGAGTTCCATGACCATGACTACTGAAGACGAACCTCTATACCTAGGTAGTCGGAAGATTGCCTCTTTGGCCAAAGGCAAACAAAGAGACCTCGGACAAAGACATCATATCGGCCACAGTGGCACCGAAGGGCACGCCGGCCGTGGCGACACGCCGCAGGCAATGGTCCAGTCGGACTCTGGGAGCTCGCAGGGGTCCACGCTGCCCGCATGGAGGGTCCCGGGGTACGTCCCTGAGCATTCGCAGCCGAGCATGCCGCCTGCAGGCAGCGTCACCTCGCAATACCCCGCACCAACACAAAACGGAACAGGTGAGAGCCCTACCTTTTTGCATGCTACTCAGCAGGCTGATATCGACCGTGACCAGCCCAAGCGGGGGGTAGCCGACAGCAAAGAGCTCAAACCAATGGTCATGCGACGCGTCAGGACCACCACCACCATGCCCGCCGGTCCAACCACGCCAGCCCCGCGGAGGCGTCTCACCAGCAGGACGCTGAGATGCTGACAGTGCTGATATACGATCACCGGTACAGCGACCACGGCATCGCAGAGATCTTTGTCCCCACGTTCCGTGCTGATAGTGCACTGTGGGTTGACGCCCGAGACGTTGTGGACCAGCTGCAGCTCTCCCCTGGCAAGGTCGACGGTACGTCTACTCGTCTCTCTCCGTACTCTTTCTGGATCTCATCGTGTTCGTCTGGTTTCTGTAGGGCCTGCTAAAGTATATGTGATGCGCGGAGGGTGGAAGCAGTACTTCCTCCGTGTTGAAGCGGACGGGCGGACCCTGTCTGGCCTGGCCAACCTCAAAGTCGAGGAGAACAGTGTACTGAAGATTAATGTTGATTATGTATAGCCACTATTGTATTAAATACACTTAATCTCTGATCTCATTTCCAGATTCCACAATATGCACCACATCTGAATCAATATCTTCCTCCTCCTGAGCAAGGGCCGCCGGCGCAGAGGGCTGAACAAGGATGGTCTACAAACTCTGGGACGACCCGCATGCAGGCACAACCTGTGTCAGTTGATGGTCATTATCACCAGCAGCTCCATGCGCAGAGCCAACCTCGGGCTTCAGCAGGACGTAAACGCAGACATAGGTCATCAGGAGAACCGTTTGCTGGCACCCACGAGACTGGCATCTGGGGCGACATCTCTGATGCGAGTCACATCGAGCATCCGCCTTCAAGCGGCGGGAGTCCGGCACCACCGTCGATGGCGGCCCATGCACTCGACGCGCGGGCGCGAGATACCTCTCGGCTACTGACGTCCCATACGAGTGTCGCACCACAAATCGAGCAGGGGAGCACGGCGGACGATGCGTCCTCCGAATCGCCTCACCCAGCTTCCACACCTCACAGTTCGACATCGATGCTACACTCCGCCAGAGACGTCTTCGGAGCCGAACCCGAGCCACGCGCGCCGCCCCAGACTCGTCCTGAGTCTGGATCCCCCATCGAGGTCCGCTCCCCGATGCTGACCGATCAAGCTTTCTCGCCAGCCGCGCCGTCGATTCAGTTCTCTCCTTCGCCCGCCCCTCCTCGGGCACCCTCGTCGTTGCAGTCGACGCCGGACTCGTCGCCGCCGCGCCCGCAAGCCAAGAGGCCGCGGTACGACCACGACGATAGCGACTCAGATCTCGACGTCGACGCGCCGCGCGCAGGTCAGCCACAGCGACCTACCATCACAACCGCGCCCGCACCCGCATCGGGCTTCGGCAGGTTTGCGAGCGGGGGCACGACGTCCAGCTTCGGCCAGCGGGCCGCGGGTTTCGGCGTGCCGAGTACGTCGTTGCTGACGTCTAGCGCCGTGCGCACGGTGGGCCCTGCCCCCGTGGCAGCGGCGGATGGCGTGACGCCGCACCTGCAGACGCTTCTGCGCAAGGAGCCCGCGTACGACGCGTTTCTCAAGGCGCGGAACGCCGCAAACCTTGGCATCTCGGAGCAGGTCGCGCACTGGCAGTACCTCAAGCGCACGCTCGACCTGTATGTCGGGCGACCTGTACCTGGGGATGTGCGGGAGGCGGCGGGGACGGCGATCACGAAGGTGCGTGGTTTTGTTTGCGTGTGGGCTCTTGCTGGGGCTGGCATGCGATAGTGATGTGTGGTCTCGGTGCAGGAACAAGTCGTGCGGGCGTTCTATGTCGTGCCGGTGACTCGCGCGGACGAGTACGAGGAGGCACTCGCGCTGACGGGCCTCTACGGGCCAGGAGGTACTCGTGAGGAGGACGCACGCGTAGTGCAGATGTACCACGAGCCGTGCCCCGTGACGTCGAACGTGCAGCTTGGACGATACCTGGCCTTACTCAGATTGGTGCACACTCGGTGGGAAAGTCAACATGGGTCAGCGTAATACTATCTGCTATCACCATAATACTCTGTGCCCTCAGATCTGCGTGCTTGGCAGTGCTGTAATCCGAGCCAAACTGTGCAGCTAGTGCCAATCAACCTCATTATTAATGGTTGGTCAGCCGCTACTAAGCGCTTCATTACATACTGTACATCGACCACATCTCTTCCGTCGGCCTCATTGCCCGAGTTGGATGCCCGCACAGTACTCCTTTTGGTTCGCCGCTCACCCTGAGATTAGAAACACCTCAGTATTAGTCAGCGCTAAGTCAGCGGAGGAGGCTTGGGACCAAAGCACGCAATAGCCACGCAACTCGGTATATATACACGGAGGGTCTGAGCTGTATCTCAGAAACTCACTTCAGACTTCTTGTACCACTGCTCGTCTACATACCTCGCCCACTTCGCCATGGCCATCTCCAATACCACCACTGCCGAGCTCGTCTACTTCGTGCCACCCGCTGATGGCTCGAAACCGTATAGCGATATCATGAAAGACATCAGGACCGACGAGGGGAAGAATTGGACTCAATCAATACGTCAGTTCGAGATTGAGAACCTTCGTGGCAAGGAGGACAGTGTCTCTCTCGACACCACCGGCTTCGGCTTCTTCCGGCACCCGCAGAAGTACACCGCATTCACAGACGATGCCGAGATCGAGAGGGAGTACTACCCCGAGAGCATTGAGCTGGTGAAGAAGCTCACAGGCGCGAGCAGAGTGGTCCCATTTGATCACAGTACGCTATTCGCGTCTTAGCACACCTTCCATGTACTGACTGCGGATGATCTGCTCAGCCGTCCGCCGTCGTCGTCCTGGCGAGCTTGACGACAGCCCGCAAAAGCGTCAGCCCGTGCCCCTTGCACACGTCGACCAAACCAACGAATCTTCAGTGGCGCGTGTCCACCGCCACCTCCCCGCGAGCGACGCTCCCGAGCTCCTGAAGCACCGCTTCCAGATCATCAACCTCTGGCGACCGATCAACCACGCCGCGTGGGACTGGCCCCTCGCGCTCTGTGACTATCAAAGCATTGACGTCGAGAATGACTTAGTCCCCTCCACGCTCAAGTACCCCGACCGCGAGGGAGAGACTCTGAGCGTCAAGTACAACCCGAACCACAAGTGGAAGTACTTGAAGGGTATGGAGCCTGACGAGTTTGTGCTGATCAAGTGGTACGTCGTGCAAATCCTTCACCATGGTGAACCCTCGAAGCTGACTGCAGCACGCAGCTTCGACTCGAGGCAAGATGGGAAGACTGCCATTCTCACCCCTCACACCGCCTTTGACGACCACAGCAAGCCCGAGGGCGCGCCGCTGCGGGAGTCGATTGAGCTCAGGTTGCTCGTTTTCTACGATGATTAGAAATTCAGCGCAAAATATGTAGAGTTGTGCTGCGATCTGTAGTACTACAGAGGCTCCTACCGCGCTTCGTCACTTTATAGCTGTCTGGGTTCTGGGCCTTGAAACAACCAGTATAAATTGTACACGATTATAATTCTATGCTCAACTTGTATATCATGCTTTAATTTTGCGCGCGAGAGCGAGTACTGGCATAATTTCGATGTAACAACTGCGTCATGGTCCCCCAAAAAAAAACGGCTGACGACGTCAGTGACTTCGTGGCGCTTTCGGCCATCACCGGAAGCGTAACGTCTAGTTTCACGTGGCCTTGGTACAAGTGAGCAGTCCCTGGAGGTTGAAAGGAGACGTAGTCGGGCTAAAGTCAGGCAGATGTCTGCTCGAGCGGCGGTCGCGAAAAGTGGTCCCAGACTTGCAACGGAATGAGGTACAAAACGGACAAGAATAGGAGATTTGCGCCAAGATGTCCAAATTCGGATAATTAATAGCCGAAATCAGCGTAATTCGATCCGGAAACGGCACAAATCTGCCGGCGCGCTCCTAAGGGTTGCGTCCGTGCCTCTCGCCGTCGCGCAACACGTCCGTCTCGCCGTCGTCACCGTCGCAGCCAGCCATCGCTGTCGCAGAGAAAACTGTAGAATGGGCGTCGTTGATTTCCTTCCGTTCAGGACTACTCCTGCGTCGCATGTCTTGGGTAAGGGCATCTTCTCTGAAATACGTCACGTCCCTCACCTATACCAGTGACGGACTACCCCGTTTTCACCACTTTTCTCCTCGCCTTGGGTGCGCTCACGTTCGGAAAGTTCGTGTTCAAGTTCGCAGGAGTGTTCTTGCAGACGTTCATTCTTCCAGGAAAGAGTGTGAGTAGTATGACTATAAGTTTGGGGCATGCTGTGACAAAGCGTGTTTATTGTCCGCAGCTCAAAAAGTATGGCGCGGGCAAGGGAGCATGGGCTGTGGTCACTGGAGCTTCTGAGGGTATTGGACGCGAATATGCCCTGCAGCTGGCGAAGAAGGGTTTCAACGTCGTGGTTTCTGCGCGTAACAAAGTTGCTTTAGATGCCCTCATAAACGAAATCCGTGCGTGACTCGGCGAATACCCTGATAACACGTCCTAAATCAACACTACTTCTATTCAGAATCTATTGAGGTGTCAGGCAAGAAGATGCAAGCCTGCGCTGTGGCCATGGATTTCTCGAAGGTTGATGACGTCGCTCAATGGTCTCGCTTTGAGACGGCTCTTGAGGGCCTCGACATCGGTGTTCTCGGTGAGTCTGCGGCATTCATTACTCTGCTGTCTCGCGCTCACAGGATGGTAGTCAACAATGTTGGAAAGTCCCACTCGTTCCCCAGTGACTTTGTTGATGCCCCTGTGGATGAAGTTGACAGTATCATCGCTGTCAATGTTAACTCGCTGCTGAAGGTCACCCGCATTGTCCTTCCCGGTATGATCAGTCGGTACGTGTCGCCCCAAACATACCGCAGCAGCCGCTGAACGCTCTTGCCAGCCATCGGGGCCTGATTCTCGCGAGTGCCTCCTTCGCCGGCGTCTCTGTCGTCTCTCCCATGCTCGCACCGTATGCTGCATCCAAGGCCTTCCTGGCAACCTTCAACTCCGCGCTCGGTTCCGAGGTCAAGGGCAAAGGCATCGACGTCGAGACCGCCAACACGCACTTCGTCATCTCGAACATGTCAAAGATCCGCAAATCCACCCTGCTCGTCCCGCCGCCGAAGCTGTACGTCAAGGCTGTCCTCGCGAAGATCGGCCTGCCCTGTGGTGCGCTTTTCACCGGCAGGCCTTTCACTAGTACCCCGTACTGGAGCCACGCGCTCTTGGACTGGTTTATCGTACGGACACCCTGTTCTCTCCGCAAACTGTTGGCTTACCGTCTGCTTAGCATGTACTTGGCTGGAGGTCTGCTATCGCGGGCGTCGTCCACAACATGCACCGCGATATTCGCAGGCGTGCCCTCAGGAAGCTCGAGAGGGAGGCTAAAAAGCAGTGAACACGTCTGCAATATCGGTTGGTTCCACACGTGTCTCGATAAGTGATTAGCCCTGGATCTGTATACCCAGTGTGATGCATAATATATTAGTGCCGCATCTTGCAAACACTTGAGTGGAGAAGACTATTTGACTTTGCATTTAACTCAAGACGTTATAGTTACGATAATATCTTCGTGTCACGCATATAAAGTCCACTCACTTGTGTCGTCAAAGGATGGCAACTCTACTGTCGCACTAATAGATACATACAAGACTGACAAGCACAGCTAGGTTACATGGCGGGAAAAACAAGTCAGGGCAAGGACAATCGGTTTGACTACGAGATATGGGAGGGTCACTACCGTCCTGTTAATCTTAAGTAAGCGGTCGTCGTGTATAGTCTCTCATCGGACACACTCACCCAGTCACAGGACCACCTGCTGGACGACAGTCTGCGGTTGAGCGGCAAGCTTGTCGATACCGCTCGCCAGCGCGGCAACCAGTGCCTCGGCGGTTTTGCCCTGGGAATTCTTGATCCAGACGGTTAGGCCGGCCGCCAGGTTTGAGAACCCCGGGAAGATGATGGTGTACGACACCATGTTCTGCGTGCCCCTCGTCTGGGTTCCGTACAGGATCCCTAGGTGGTTCGGACAGGGTATGTCCAGGGGCTTGCTCCGCTCCGTGTCGCTGAGTCTCACATCCAGGGTGAAGTACTTGCGGTTCTCGGCCTTGGCTAATGTGTAGGCCCGGACGCTGGCGGAGAGAGCCTTGAGCTGTGCGGGCTCGACCTGGGGAGCAGGCATGGCAGCAGAAGTATTCAACAGTGGAAAACGAGAGAAGTGGTTGAAGGCTGAGGGATGCTATCCCTGGGGGGTCGGTTATATAGGTCTGCAGCTTGGCCCCTGCTGAGTTCCGGCGGCCTGCGGGGGTAAGACTTATCTTTGGCTATTTTTTTGATGCCTTTCTTTTCAGTAAGATCCCTTTGTCGTGCGTTCTGCTTCACGCTTTCGGCTGTGAGTCTGCCGCCACTCAATTTTTTGCCACTCGGCCACCGCTCATTTCTTCGGTCTATATAAACTGGGCCGGTGTCGGTGGCTCTTGTCGTCACCTTCTCTCCCAACTTCGCTTACAGCGATCCGAGTACACAATGGCCGAAGACCACGACTGGACCGAAGACGAGCTTTGTCACCTGCGTGCTCGAGACCTGGTACATTATCCTTTGGATCTTGCAAGCGTTCTGTCTTTCTGCCTTGTCGTCTTCTAATCGCGGATCAGGATCGGGCCAACCGTGTTCAGCTGTGGTATGTCCCTGGCGGCCCCGACATGGTGGTGAAGTCACTCGACCTTAATTCGACCGAGCTCGCTATCCTGAAGGTCCTTCTCGGGCACCGCTCCCCAAACAACCGTACCATCCCGACGGAATTGCTCCCCTGCGAACAGACATGTCTGGCGCTGATGCCAGCACTCAACCGCACAACCGGCTACGGCATTTGGTTCTTCTTTGAGAGGATCATCCAGTTTACTCATGATCTCATAGAGGTGGCCTCCTTCGCTGTGGTTGAGACAAATGCTTCGCTTAATAATTGTTGTAGGGGATTGAATTCATGCATTCTTTGGGCATCGCGCATTGCGTACGCATCGTTCCTTGTCAATGTGATATCCTTCTCATTTTTTGGCCGTTTAGGATGTCCACCCGAATAATATTGTGCAGGCTGTTCCCGCCGAGCAATATACGCCGTCAGTAGAAGCTGGGCGAATCTACCTGATCGATTTCGGTATATCTCGTGTCATGTCTGCGGCGCCTGCATCGCTCAGGGACGAGGCCATCGAGATCCAAGGCCACTTCACGCCTCCGGAGGGACGCGACGCGGCAGAGCCGTATTCTTACGATGTCTACTGTGTAGGATCCGCCATTAAAGCTGTCTGTCGAGTATGCAAGGCTCTACGTCAAGCATCGTGCTTCCCCACTAATCCTAGTTTCCAGGACACTGCGAACAATCTCTCAAGGGCCAATCGTGTACCGCCGTCGATGCGGGTCTTTGCAGAGGCCTTGACGGTGGTCGAACCATCTCGCAGGCCATCGATACGCCATGCCAGGATGATGTTTTCCCTCCTCCGACGCTGGCTAATGCTAACTCGTTGGGTCCATTGGCTTCTCCCAATTCCGCATGCGTGCGTCTCATCTCCCGTACTGGTGGTATCCGCTCCTGACCAAGCTGCTTCAATAGGGACCGAGTCGATTTTTATGGCTGGGAATTCATGTGTCGCATCGTGCTCTCTGCTGCCAGAAGACCACGCCAGCAGCCCGAGTTCCCTACTCCGGTACAGGACGAGGCCGACTAGACCCCCGCTTATATGTGCACTTCTAGTATAATCTTAATATTGAATGCGACACCTTCTCTACATCGCTACGTGTCATCTGACGAGAAGTGGAGATGCGGCATTTCCTATCGAGGTGAAATTGTGGCGCACAGTCGTCCTGGTTTGCATTCTCTATATGTCAGTGTCTCGAAGCAATTGGACCAGCTGGCCTGTGTCATGTATAATCAATTTCTCTTCCCAGCGAAATGCCGTTCATAGCAGCTGATCACACTAATTGGGAGCTGAGAGTGCACGTACGGATGGTAGTCAATGAAGTATCCGAGAGCCCTCCCGAGAAGCATGCACGGTAAAAGCGGTCTAGACAGGGTACGAGCGGGGCACTACCTTCCGCATGGAGTTTTCTTGCAAGTGGTGGAGGTAGAGCTGTCCTCGGAGCTTGCACTAGTGGAGTGCTCGTGTGACGGAATGGCCACATTGGCTTCTTCTCCCTAGTAGCTAAGCGTCAGTATTACACATTACGGTACGTAAACCCACCTGCTCATGTCGAAATATATCTAGATCCTGCAGGTGACCATAGCTGGAACTTTAGTGATGTGCGGGCCAGGGCTCAGAGCCGTGGTCACAAGGACAGTCCGGCGCACTGAACACGAAGGCTTCAGCGGCAGGAAGTTGGTGGGAATGATGCACGCAGACAACCTTGTGCGACGTCATCGGAGGTTACTGGCTTTTGCCGGGAAAGCTCTCGGGAAAACATCCGCAGGGAAGTACCACATGCATCCCCGGTACATCATTATGGTCATACTTTCCGTTGCAGCTACAGCATGTGCTCTCGGATGGCGGCTAGATATAGGTCTAAAAGCTCCGTAGATCATCTCCTGACGAATATATAATGGTACATAATATTATACAGTGAACCCCACTGATCCCAGCAGAAAGTATCTTGACAGCGCTGCCGTCATCTATTCCAAGGGGATAAAGAACGCATGCTCATTGAAGAGTGCCATCTGCTGGCTGCCCGGGCTGCATAACAGGCGTCGCTCTTGGCATTCGATGCAACCACGGTGCCACAGGAAGAGGTGCTGGCTCTCTGACTTCGGTCGCCGGGGACGGAGGCCGAATGTATCGTGGGGTGGGGGACATGGACTCGCGTAACTCTGGGGGAGGAATGTGCCTTGTGGCCTCGACCCATTGGTGAATGCGATCAGGTTCATCCTGAGGCAATATTAACGCTACCGGCGGTGTCACAGAAAGGAAACTTACCGATGACACATAGCTGTCCCTGTCCTTCTCAGCGTCCAGGAACTTGTCAAATGCCTCCATGGCATGCACACGCTCCTCACGCCTACCGCGTTCATAGCCTTCTTTGAAGCCGTCATCAAAGCCTACTTGCTTGCCTTCCTCGAAGCCGATCAGTCGGCCGGAGGCAACACCCTCTGTCCTACCGGCGTGTAAACCCTCGTCCTTGCCCTCTTCCAGACCCTCGGTATAGCCAGCCTCATACCCCTCCGCTCGCCCATCGTCAAACCCATCATCTCTGCCGTCATCGTAGCGTCTGCGGATCTCGAGCCGCATCCCCTCGAGACGGCCCTCTTCCCTCGCCTGCCACTCGCGCAGCGCTTGCTGGGATTTGCGCGCTATGTCTCTGGCGTCCGCAGCGGAATACTCAGCTTCGCTCTTGAGCCGCTCGAGCCGCTGAACGTCTGTTTCTGCACGACGAGCTTCACGCTCAGCAGCCTCCGCGAGCATTCGATAACGTGTAATCTCTTCGCGGGCACGTGTGGCCTCGAGTTCGGCGTGATGCCTCGCAGCCTCCGCGGTAGTAGCACGACTGAGAGCGTCGCGGGCACGGCCCTCTGCCGCACGCGCACGCTCCTCTGCGCTTTCCGCACGGCGCATCTCGCCCTCGAGACGGTCGCCCGTCGCGCGGAGGACGGCCTTCATGTGGTGCACCTGGCGCTCCTCCTCGGCAAGGACAAGGGTCAGCACGCTCGCCGCGTCGCTGTCCTTCTTGGGCCTGCGCACATCCTTGCTGCGCTCGCGCTCACGAGACCCGCTTCGTTGGGAGCTGGCGGAGGCCCTGCGAGATTTCTTCGGCGCGATCAGAGAGCGCAAGATACCTGGGTCCTGCAGCATGCCACTTAGCGGCGTAGGCGTCGAGGTTACCTCCTTTAGTTCAAAAAGTGGGTCCAGGAGGGCGCTATTCCTGCGGAAGTCATCTAAGCTTCACGCTGCAGAAATAATAGGACTTGAACTTACTCGAGATCAGTGTAACTACTGCCAGGAGAACGCTCCGACAGCTCAGCTGTCCTAGACATCGTAAAAGGACCTCTATACGAAGAATATGTAGCTCGTCGAAAGGAGGGTACCAGCCCACACGTTTAGCGGGTGCGGTGTGAGTGCAGGTTGCAAGTCTTAAAAGGGACGCCTGCGGAACGACATACGTGGATAATCGGACGAGTCCATGCTGCCTGCACGTGTTGAGGCCTTGATGGTAGATACCCTCGAGATATCCTTATCCTTCGACGAGGCCCTCGGGGAGGGTGGTAGGCAATAAAAGATTGCCGAGCTGCTGTGACAGACACGGAGCGCTACCAAACCGCCAAATTGTCGAAGCGCTCATCGTCGAAGGCGTGAACCTGAACCGCCATGTCCAACCGATGTGCTCCGCCACGTAGGTCATCTGCTTCACATGCGTTAACGTAACTCATACAAGCTTGGAAAGTTTGGCCCTGCATTTCCTGGTCTGCGGTTCATGACGGTATTGAGTCATCCATACGTGTACTCCGTTGGCATGTCATTTAACACTAGGCTCCTTCCGGCAGTAATGTCGAGTGATGTGTCGAAGTCGGAGAACAGGGGCGATTCTTATAAAGGTAATGTTTGTGGAGGGACGTGAGAAACTTAAAAGCGGTCGTGTGGTCATATAGCCCACTTTTCGCGACAGCCTACAAGCAGACCAACCCTCCGTTCAACCCCCCCTTTGCTCTATGAGCCACCTCAACGTTAAACTTCCTCCTCTTCGGACGGACACTGCTATCGCGTTGAATCGCCTTCAGCAGGATGGACGTCATACTGGCCATTGTGGCGGCACTGGCGAGTGACTCTTTTCTACCATTTATTTTGAGTTTAGCTCACCGGGTAGCCGTTCCGGATCTAGTAAACCCTTTGGCTTTGCCGCCCCCGAGCCCGGTCCCGGCAATTACAGGTCATGACCTCATGGCCATGTTTCCCCCGAAGTCGCCGCAGACGGTGCGCATGGGCAGCGCAGCGAGCTGCACCGTCTTCGCCCAACAGGAGCGGGCTTTTCTCTCGAGCCCGCCAACGGCGCGGGGCTTGCCGAGACACGACTCAGGCACTACGGACCGTGTGGAGACTGTTCATTCGGCGAAGATGAGCGCGCCACAGAGCTCAGCCCCTTCGCCGACGGCAGCAACCCTAAGCGGTAAACGTGTCCACAAACTGGCAGTGATCAGATGCTAAGGGCAGTTCACGCGCAGGGGATAAGCTTCCTGATGGAAAAGACGAGCGAGAGGTTACGGCAAACAATGATCGTCGCCTCGCTGGATACGGTCTTTCTTCTCAGAAGGGCCGCGCTAGCATGAAAGACTCGGGAATGCGGCGGTCTCGCTCTCGTGCATGCTCCGATGCGGCAAAGAACCAGGGTGCGCATGACACTCTCGCCTTCGGAGCTCGGCATCCCAAGCAGCCCGTTGACGAAGCCTTGCCTGTTGCTGACTGCCTCGGGAGCAATGGGAAGCCATCCATAACCGCTATTCACGCTCGCCGGCTCGACAGGGAGACAGGCCTCACTTTCATCGAAACCAACTACAAGAAGGGTAACGAAGCTCCATTTGTATTCGTGAACCAGGTTATGTGACAACTCGCTCGAATGCTCTCGCCTGAAGGGGGGCCAAACACTGAAACGTCCTATGTATCCGTGCTTTTCTCCATCCTCTGTAAATATTCTTTATGCATGTCAGTAACCGCTGATGCATGCCTGCGCCTGCGTGTATCCACGCTCTGTGAGTCTTCAACACGGCTTCACACTGTAGTAGACGAGTCTTGTAGCCCCAGTTAGAATTCCATTCGTATCCTTTCTACAGCACCTTCCCCATGCAGGCGATGACGCATCGTTTTACGATGACGCATTGCGTGTGATGGCGCATCAGATGCGCCACGCCGCGCGCGCTCGAAACATTAACATTCAAGCGCCGAGAGGCCATGGATTAGCGCCTATCAGCTGTCTTCACCCGCGACCGAGGGCACTTGGGTCGAACCACCTCGTCTACCACACGGTGCCGAGACCTTCAGAATATTTATTCTTCAACATATCTGCACCTCTTTCTGCGTATTTCGTTGCTCATACCCTGCAAACCCTGTTTACAAGGAACACGGCGCTCAAGCCACTATTGTGCTAGTAACACCGTCTCAGAGTCCCGGATTTGGCCCGCTCGAAGCACAGAATGGAGTCAACTGCAAATGGCATCCAGTTAATGGCAAAGCATGACGATGAGGAGACCAAGCGGCAGAAGAGGATAACATTAAAGGAGCTCAATGTCAAGCAAGCGGGCAAAGGTACGTGACTGATCCTCGTCTGCTGCGCCGAATTTCTGAACGGCATACAGAACCCTTGAGGAACCTGGACTCGTCCTTGAAGCGTAATACAGCATTCACAAAGCGGCTGAGGCAATCCTTAGGCACAGAGAATCATGATCAGCTGATGAAGGATGTCGAGGCGTTATCCCTCGAGAAGTACGTGGACGAACTCCCCGCAGGAGTGGTAGAGGGCATCTCTCGGTGCAAAACTGAGAAAGATGTTTGGAGTGCGGTAGAGGTGCGCGCTGGTACCCGATGGTGTAGTCCTTGTAGCCAACTCCTGGTGCCACACCTAGGTCATCTCGGCACTACACCGCCGTTTCCCTACAACCTTTACGCCAGCCCTTATCAGTGCCTTCAGTGCTGCGCTAACCGCACCCTCAAAGGCTGCTATGGCGGCGTTGAATCAAGAGCAACGCGAGAAGGAGGATACTGCCCGAGTGACACGACAGCGGCCTGTTCTGCGTGTATGCGCTGAACTCGCCCTTGTCGGAATTATCAGGGATTCACCAAACAGGAGCGGTGGAGAATGGATCATGAAAGTCGTTAGGGAATTGGTACGTCCTGTGTATCCTCCAGACAGCTGTTTTGCTATAGGTGCTTGCAGCTTTCAAACGATCCGACACTTTCGTCCCTTCCCCTGCTGTCAACTTTCCTCAAACCATATTCTCGCCCTTACCTCGGACTTGTACCACCATCGTCTTCCAAGCAAATATCCGCAGCTTCTGAGCCTGGAACTCTGTCAGAGGTGACTACTAAGGAAGCGAATGCTAAGGAGGACGGCAACATCTTGGCCAATGGTTCCGCTGCGCCAGCGATCAAGGAGGAAGATGAATTGGTCGAGAAGGACATCCGCGATCGTTTCAAGAAAATGTGTGAGGGCTACTTCGACAATGTCTGCAAGAAGCTCGTGATCGAACATAACGTCAGTCGAGGCTGTGTGCACCCCGAACCACGGAATTCATACTCGCTTTCTTCTTTAGAGGCTGCAAGAACAAGACAGACGGAACCACGAGGCATACATCCGGTCGGGAGAGATCTTTGAAGACAGGCAACAGGCGTACGAGAAGATGACCAAGAGCTATGAGAAGCTGCTCGCAAGTTGCCAGACGTACGTTTCCGTTGCGCCACCATGCTGTAGCATGTATCCATCACCCCTTTTCAGGCTGTCCGAGCTGTTGTATCTTCCCGTGCCGAAGCTACAGACTGCGTCACACAAGGCCGACTCTATTCAGATCGGTTCTAACACCGGCAGCTTACTCGGGGCCGACTCAGAGTTGAATGACGACATACGCGGCGGCAAGTGGGAAGACGAAGAAGAGCGCCGGTTCTTCGAGGATATCATTGATCTTAAGGACTACGTGCCCCGCGGCGTGCTCGGCATCGAGGACGAGGACAAAGATGATACGCACGGCGAAAGCAAGGAAGAGAAGGAGCAGAAAGAGAAGGAACGTGTCGAAGAGGAGGTTAGGAAACTGGAAGAAGAGCTCGCGGACATGGAAGTGAACGACAGTGTCAACGGCGCCTCCGCTCTGGAAAAGGGAGACGAAGAAGAGGGCGCAGAGGACGATGACGGGTAAAGCAATCTCCTTGTCTAGTTGTCCTGACTGAACTTAGTTGTCAGGGCGGCCACACCTACTCCCGGGTCGCCCAAGATATCGCCCCCTGGCACGCCGCAGATGGCTCCGCAAGGACCCTCACAACTGCTCACAGCCCTCCTGGCTCGCCTTCCAGATACAACAAATCGCGCCCTCATCGACCAGGCGGCGGTCGACTTCGCTTTCCTCAACTCCAAGGCTGCCCGCAAGAGGCTTGCCAAGGTATGTCACGTCGTCTAAGTCTCTGCCATTTACTTCCTCATGTATGCGCCGCAGTTCATGAGTCAGACACCGAAGAACCGTCTAGATGTCTTGCCTCATTATTCGAGGCTAATTGCGACTCTCAATAAGTATATGCCAGATATTGGCTCTGAGTTGGTCTCCGTGGTGGGTCCGAATGTCCGGATCCTCAGTATGCCACGCTCACACCCACATGATGATAGCTTGATGATGAGTTCCGTTATCTTCAGCGCAAGAAGAATGTCGTGAAGGAGCTTGCAGACGTGCGACGCAAGGTCAGAACCCTACTTTACTGTGAGTTGCTGGACTATCTCAGCTGACCGGCGCCCCGCTAGAACGTTGCCTTCCTTTCCAACCTCACAAAGTTCAAGGTCGTGCCGCCGCACGTGATCCTGCACATGTTCAAAGTTTGTCTCGACGATTTCTCAGGCACGAATATCGAAAACATTGCGATGCTACTGGAAGGCTGTGGGCGCTTTTTGCTGCGCAGCGACGAGACAAGGCAGCCGTTCAGCAAAATGGTACACTCGGCGATTTCGTTGCGTCTCAACGACGTCTAACTTTTGTTGGCAGGTCGAGCTCATGAGGCGGAAGCAGAGCATGCAACATTTAGATCAGCGTCAGCTGCTACTCCTTGAGAATGCGTACTATCAGGTGCGCATGCGTACCTGTTCCTGTGCCACGCCGGCTTTCTCACGAGAACCCTTGACAGTGTAATCCGCCTGAGCGCACAGCCATTCCACAAAAGGAACGCACGCCAATGGAGCTCTTCATCCGTCACCTGATCTACGACGTCCTCACGAAGAAGACGATCGACAAGGCGTTACGCTTGATACGCAAGCTCGATTGGAACGATCTGCTCGTACAGAAAACGCTGCACAAGGTGTTTACGAAGCCCTGGAACATCAAATATGGCAATATTGCGCTCTTGGCGATGCTTACGTACGACCTCCAACGGTACTACCCTGCGTTCTCGATCGCCGTCGTCGACCAGATCCTCGAGGATATTCGGCGTGGTCTTGAGCAGAATGTATACAGCATCAACCAGAGACGAGTTGCGGCGTTCAAGTATCTCGGCGAGCTGTATATCTACAGGCTCATCGGGTCGAGTATCATCTTCGACACACTTTGGACACTTGTTACCTTTGGTCATCGTATGTCTACTATCTTGTCTTCGCGCCAACTGCTCGTCTGACTGTTTCTGTAGCTGAGGGCAGGCCATTACCTGGCCAACCGTGCCCGATCGACATGCCAGACGACTTCTTCCGCGTTCGACTCGTCTGCGTGCTCCTCGACACCTGCGGGATGTGCTTCGATCGCGGCGCGCAACAGAAGAAGCTCGACAACTTCTTGACGTTCTTCCAGCGATATATCCACTGCAAGGATCCGTTGCCAATGGACATCGAGTTCATGGTTTCCGACTCACTCGAGGTTAGTGATATATAATGACAAAACTCGGCAAAATTCTAAGGAATTTATAGGCGATTCGTCCAAGGATGACACTCTTCAAAAATTTCGAGGAGGCTGCGCTGGCCGTCGACGAGATATTCAACACTGCCTTGCAGGACGCCGGAGGTAAGTTACATTTGAAGCCGCAAATAGGAGCAACGTTGACCTCTTCATTCTGTAGTAGCCACTGGTGAAGACAGTGGTGATGAAGAGGACGAGGAAGGTAACGAGAGGAGAGAAGGGCACGAGGATGAAGATGTCGAAGCGCCGAACGATTCACCGGTAAGCTGGCCGCATTTCCATGTTATCCATGTAGTCTGATGACATGATTAGGTTGACGAACGACCACCATCACCGGATACCTTTGTCTTGAAAGCTTCGACCACGCAGGAGAACCTCGGCCCGTCAGAAGAAGACACGGCCGAGTTCGAGAAGGAGCTCGCGAAGATGGTCACTGATAACGCCGAGTCGCGGAAGGTGGACAAGAAGACCGCCCTCGCTCTTTGGGACCAGACTGTTCCGCCGCCAGTCCTGCGCAAGAAGCGCGCCGAGGATGCTGAGGAGGTCCAACCGAATGCCGCACAAGAGCCTAGCGTGATGAAGTTTACACTGTTTACGAAGCGTGGCAACAAGCCACAGACGCGCGAGCTCGCTATTCCTGCCGAGTCTGCTCTGGCAGTCCAGACGCGTACAGCACAGATGCAAGACAAAGTGGAGCAGCAGCAGCTGAAGAGGCTGGTTCTGAATTACGAGCAGCGCGAAGAGGCCGAGGAATTACGAGGTAAGGTTGATCTTTCCCAAGTGTACACTCTGCTCATCAAACGTCTTCTCGTAGCCTTGGAGGCACGCAACCGCGCCGGAGCCATCAAGATTCGTTACGTCGGATAGTGCTTAGCCACTCGGTTGCTATCGCCCGTTTGCAGCGCCCAGCACGATCTCTCAGGTTGAGGCCTTCTGGGGCTCCATTGCCCTGGCTCAAAGCCATTCGCATGCGAGCATGCATCGGCTTGATGGCTCCCCAATGCCTCCGCCCAACATGGCTAGTATAGACTCGTACCTGCAAGTCCTAGACGGTCCGCACTCTGTCCCTTGACTGCACTCTTGTCTAGGATGACTTCTCTCCCTCGGCGGAGAATAGTATACGTGGTTATCGTGTAGTTTTCACCTTTGTATCGTTGCACATATTCAGTGAGAAATGTTTAATGTAGCAAAATGACTATTTGGCTCCAGCCGAGCGCCTAGCGCGTTAAACAGGCATCCTCCCTTTCTCTCGCTCTTCCACTTTCGACGTGCACCACCGCATCCTGGCGATGGTCAGCGAACGTCTATGGAGGACGAAGATGATTATGACAACTATTTCCCTCCCATTGATCTGAGCGCACAAGTGCTTGCCGAGCTCGACTCCGTTGAGCGCAAGTTTGCAGCGACACGACTGGCCAAAGAACCTGAAGAGCCCCCAAAACCACCACCTCGAAAGAAGCAGAAGATACAACACAGCAGCCAAGAGGACAGCCAATACGACTCGGTACCGATTGTTCTAGGTTTTGGTGGAAATTATTTCACCCAAGGTCGCGAAGAGACTAATCAGCGACGCGACCCGCCTATACCCCAGCAGACGAGACAAAGCACTGCCATTCACACGAGACCTGCACCTGCGAAAGCATCTCCCAGCTATGTATCATCTCCTGAGGCTCCGCTTCAGCCGATACAAGAGGCGCAAGCTCAGCAGTCGCGCGCATTGCAGCCTGTTAGACAGTCCAGTACACCCATGTTAAATGGTTCCCCGCAAGTCGCGTCCCGGATGCAGACACCACAAGTCGTGGCTCACTCGAAGCAGAATACCTGGAATCATCGATCTCCGAGCAACAGTGCAGTGGCAGGTCCATCAAGGCCGTCGCCTGAACCTCTGTCTGCCGGACAATCCTACGCCCAGGGACAACGACCGCATGCCATACAACAGCTTTCCCGCCAGAGTTCTGTATCTGTTACGGTACCTGCTCGTCATACGCACATGGCCCCTGTCAATGCCCAGAATCAAGTTGAGCACCAGGTACAGCGGAATTCGAACGCACCCGTCATGCAGGCCCGAAATAAACTGCCACTTGAAGCGCAACCGCTAAGCCCTTTAGACAGGCAGTCTTCTAACAATACCCATGTTCCCCAGCAGAGCGCACGGCCTGTTCATGGCGGCAAGAAACCTAACCACGCCTCCAATCTGGAGTTGAGCATCCTGAGGGCACAGGTCGCAGAAGTACGTGCACATACGCGTCATTTTGTGCTATGTCGTTGATATCTCTTGATAGCTCCAAAGCAGGGTAGAAGTCGCGGAAGAGGCGCGATATTTGAAGGAAGGCGAAGTAAGCATACTCAGGGCCGGTATCACGAAAGTGAGTGCGTGCAGACCCATGTTTATGCCACTCGCTAACCTATTACAGCATACGCAAGATCACATGGCTGAGATTGCACGTCTTCAAGCTGCAAGAGAAGCTGCGGAGGCCGCAAAATTGCAGCTTGTGAAGGAGCAGAAGGAAGAGGTCGAACGACTCAAGACTCAGTACACCTTCCGTGTATGTGCTCATTCTACTGCCGTCGGTTTACTCTCACCTATCATGCGCTTCTCAGCAACACGAATTGGAGACCTCTTCGCGTAAGCCACCATGGTCTGCACAAGCCAAGAAGATCCAGAGCCGACCTATTGGCTCCCCGATCGGGACACCTCTGCAGATGCGCGCATGGAATCCTCCTCGGATCGCCCAGCCGTCAAGTCAAGTAGCGCAGACCCCTCGAAGACCTCGCTTTGGTGAGATAATTGTCAGCCCAAAGTTTGCTCATCCGAAGATGCTATTGCCCCCACCCGGTCCGGTCCTGCCTGGTTGGCAGAATTCGTTCGCGCCGTCCGCCAAGCCAGCATCGCAGTTGGCAAAAGACAAGGGCAAAGGGCGTTTGCGGGAGCCGACAGTCGCCGAAGATGACGGACAGGCATTCTTCGCGCCCGCCTCTTCACCCCCGAGTCCAAGTCCGTTCAAAGAACATCGCCCGCTGCCCGATACTACTGCGGTAGAATATGTCGCTGTATCGTCAAAGTCGCCTGCGTCGGCCCCAGAACCTTCAACCCAGGCACCACTCCCTTCAGAACAGGAAGACGAGGACATCAAGATAGACGTTAAAATGGTGGACGACGAGATGGAAGGCTTCAAGACGGAGGACGTCACTGCCGGGACGCAAGAGGAGGAGAGCCATGAGATCGAATCACCAAACTGGCGAGACGAAGTATGTCTCCGCCATGCTCTAAATGACGCCGTTCACTCATTATTTGCCTCAGTTCCAACGTCTACTGTTCGCGCACCGTGCACCTGGATCAGATATGCCAACCTTGCATTCACTGCTCAATTCATCCATACCAGCCTCGGCGGCGGCAGACCTACAAAAGAAGTACACATCGATTTGCGCAAAGGTAATGGAGCATCTGGGGTTGTCATTTAGACTAGGAGATTGGGACGCCTACATTCAGATATTCTCTAATATCATCGCCGAACTGGCCTGCATTCTAGCCACAACCGCGGTGGTGTGTATCCGATCATATACTTTTCGGCTGAATGGCGCACTGATGAACTTCCTAGCTCTCGCGGCTATCTGCTCTGTTCGATTTGCTCCGAACGCTATGTTACACGATCCCTTCTTTCACTGTCGCATTAATGACTCCGCCCGCTGACAATGCATCGCCACGTATTCTGACCGCAATATGCGACGTCATACGCACCTATGGGGAATACGCAAAAATGGCGGAGAATGCTGACGAGCGTAATGCGCTGGTACAGTTAACATTTTCCTTACTGGAAGCATTGGCATGGAATATCCCAGAAGACCTAGTTTCCCAGTACGTAGTTTTGAAGAAATATGATCCATTCACTCACCCTGCTTCAGTTTGTCGATCGTCATCCGGCGTCACGAATTTATGTCTATATTTATTACTCGCAACCAGCCTGTGGGCATAATGACGCACTCGGTGAAACTGCTTGCTTTGCTCGCAACGCGTGAGACCAATATAAGCTTCGCCGTGACAAATCAGAGCTAACCTCTCTGGATAGATCCTACTCTCTTCCGTCACCTGCTGTCGCCACCAGAGAAAGGGGAGAGCGAAGAAGCTCAGAGCAAAGACCTCGGGAATCGGCTCTTTCGCATTCACTCGCTGTGCTACTGTCTCATAGAGCCCTGTCGAGATGGTCCGGAAGTAAGCCGTTCTGCTCTTGACAGTCTTGATACTCACACTCTATCGTACAGCACAATGAATTGAAAGATGCGATCATGACATTCTTCACCACGCTCTCACTCGCGCATCCGGATGCGCTCACCATCTTACTAAAATCTCGCGCCCTAATACCATCTGTCATCATATACCTATCTAACTTAGCCACGCCGATCTGGGAAGAGGACGAGGAGCTGGTGTCTTCGCCAGAGGAGGCCTCCCGGTTAGTGCTTCTCGCCGTGTGGCAATATCTTGCGTAAACTAATATTCATCCCAGTCTTGCCAGAAAGATCCTTCGTGCTATTGCCCTGTTATATTATCTAATATTTACACCCGACCCACCGTTCGACCTTCGACATCAGTTGCATCGGCCGCCTGCACGTCACCTGATGTCCATTGCCCATGTCTTCACAGTCACTATGAGCCGCATAGGCTACACGAGCCTTCCTAGCTGGCTGAGTGAGGAGCAGAGGTCTATACTCTCGCAAGCAGTCGGTGAGAGATGCCCAGTCATATTATATAACTCGTCTCAAGTCATCTCGTGCGCAGGCATGTCGAAACTGCTTCTCGAGCAAGTCGTTGACGGTCCTGAACTGGACGCCATATGGACTGCGTTCCATGAAGATGATCCCCCGGCCGGAGGTGGGGATGAAGACGAGGAAAACGAAGCCCGGCTGCTGCACCCTGCTGAGGACACCGACCAGTAACATATGTTCTCATTACTCGCGCGACCCCGTAATACATAGATGTTCTTGGTTTGCCGAATGCATCTTCCTAGGCCTGGACGGACCGACCCTTATGCAGCTGCTACAACGAATGGGCGTGAGTCGCAGGGCTTTAATTACAAATCTATAGCCAAAGCTGAAAGAGACGGACTACGGCAAAGCGACTCGAAGTGTAAGCACAGAATGCTGAGTGACTAGATACCGCGCTGCAGCCGAGAGCGATATCGAAGCGCACCCTCTCGGCATCGTGTATCGTATATCGTCTCATTGCGATTATCTCCTCCCCAGTGCATTAGGCCCGCCCGAAGGGACGTGTCATTGCTCTGACAAACACCGACAGAATGTCAGTCGCGGGCGAAAGGGTATATAATACCTGTAGAGTGCATGCTTCGCTGAGCGTACAAGAACATACACAACCCTGTCACACGTCGTTCAGGCTTGATCATACAATGTCTGCGACGATCTCAGAGCCCACGTCCACCCTCCGCCAGGACCGCGTCCGCGCAGTCGCACTCATGTACCCAAAGGAGGGCGTTTCCTTTGAGGAGTTCGACAAGTACTGGCTTGAAGAGCACAGCAAAGTATTCACGTCTATCGCCATCGTGAAGAAGAATCTTACGAAGTACGAGCAGGTACACCCGTTGTTTCCTCGTCACACGAGCTCAAAGCTGACACGAGACACAGTTTCACTTCAACCCGACAGTAAACCAGGCCTTGCAAACCCAGGGCTCTCCGGCACTGCCACACGCCGGGATGGCCATCTTCGAGGCCGAGTCGTACGAGAAGCTCATGAAAGTCTTTAAGGACTCAGAGTATGTGCGCGTCGTCATGCCGGACGAAGAAAAGTTCTTCGATCGCTCGAAGAGCACGGTCCTCACTGGTCCGTTCGCGACTATCTTCGGACAATGAAAAAGGTAGGTTTCCTCAGGAGGTACAGGCCACAGAGAGACTGATCCGGTAAAGTTCGACTGTCACCAGAAAATCCGGAAGAAAATCAAAGCCGTCAATCATGTTCGCGCCCCGTCATCCACGGGCGGCAGCTCCTCTTCAACCACCGAGCCTTTCGTGTTTGTGTCTCGGGTTCGAGATTGCGCGCGGCGGCCGTTTGTCTCGTAGATAGGATGCAAGTTTCGCCTCGAAATTTATTGCTCAATCGACGATGTACCCTTAGCTTTAGTCGGCGCAGATTATTAGTACACGCACATTGCATTTTAGGGGTCAAATACCTCAGCAGATGACGCGTTATGTGACGTGCGAACCTCATCGACCCAGTCCGTAGTGGGTCGCACATCGACGCCTCCGAAGTTCTCGAGCCAGATCTGCCAGAGACATTCAGCCCAGTTCGCCGGGCGTGAAAGACCAAGGAAGAACCGTTCTGTGCACCAGACAGGATTGTCGCGCCCCATGAGCACGGGCGACAGAGGCGAGAAGGGAAATGTCGTTCGACCACGCAAGCTGAAGACGACAGGCTTGTCAATGGAAAGGCTAGAAGATGATGAGACCGGCCGTTGGAAACTTTTCGGAGGCACGACGGAGAGGTTTCCTGGAAATAAAGCCACCGTTGAAGTCTGAGCGAAGACGCGAGCGAGGTTCAAGTACGCGTTCGGATTCCCAGTGGTCCCAGGCGCGAGGTATAAGACGTGCGCGGAAAGCTTATGCTTGGTCGAGGATATCCGGCGAAAGCCTGCCAGTTTTTTAACTAGCTCTTGCGATTCCAAGGATCCTGGTACAGTAGCGATGGTGACAAGTACTGACATTGGTCCTACCCATGGCGTTGAAAAACGCAAATAAGCATTTCTCTGCGCGGAACGCACCTTTCCAGCGAGAAGCCCACACGGATAATGCATCAATATTTGCAGCTTCAGTCCATAGACAAGCAGTAACAGAGCCAGTATCCACGTCTGCTCGCAGGACGTGAGGATCCAAGGCGACTGGATGGGGGTAGATCGACGTAAGCTTGGTAAGGAGGTGGTCCATCGGTAAGGGCTGCAAAGGGGACACCTCCTGCATAGATCCTAGAGCGTATAGCACGTCGTCAGGCGAGACGTAGTCGTTATCTTACATCGGTGACTTACGTGTGGGTTTCAGGGTCACTTGGTTAGACATAGGGCTAAAGAAGAGTCCACAGAACAATTGCCAAGAAAGAAAGCAGACGCAAAAACCACAGTAGAGAGCCAAGAGCCATCTGATCCGATTAGACAGTCGTTTCGAGAGGGGCTGAAGAGAAGCGTTCAAGAGTCCGGGGCCAGCAACAGAGGCCCTTCTAGGTTTCCAAGACGCTGTGTCGCTCAATAGAGAGAGTCGCTTGCCATTGTCGCCACTAGGTCGTAGCAGATGAGGCTCAGTGCTGGGGAACCATGAGTCGACGCCGGTCATCTTCAGCCGTATGGATGGCTTTCTTTCGTTTCGCGGCCGTTTGTTCATATCCATACAGCCAGCAAGACTAGACGGGATGAACGGGGTGTAAGAGCAACCTCGGGTCCCTCGTTGAGCGGTTCTGGTTATCCATAACTAGACATATCGTGTTAGGAAACTAGAATTTTAGTCCAAAATTAGACTGTTTTGGGTTATATTTTGTATAAATAGTTTTTTCATTGCCAAGTTGCCGGCTAGTCTCGTCCCCAGCCATTCTAGCTCACCCGGAATACTCCGGGCGGACCGCCTGGCGGACTTCGAAAACCGAAGTTCGGTCCTGACCTCGAAGTCCGACGCAGTCTCGCTCGGCTCCGTCCGAGCGCTGCTGACGCGGATGGTTTACGAGACTGGTTGCCGGCAAGAATGCTTCAATCAGCTCCCCGGCGGCGGGCACTCAAGTGAATCACTACTTACATTACACTCATCTCAATATGTGAAACCTCTTACTTCTGTGGCACTGACAAGAATAGGCTAAAGCATCGTCATGATCCATCCCACAGCTCGCCTCGTAGCAGGGCTTCCAGTGCTCTACTTGGGTACTGACTGGTGACCAGGACTAGCGAAGCTTTGTAGCCTTCAGCGAAGACAAGTAAATCCACCGTGAGACCATAGTGCAAGAATCGCCGCCCAGTACCAGGACGGCGCGGCAAAATGCAGATGCATTGCTTCGAGCAACGCACCACACAGTTCGATGGTAAAGGTATGTGACGATATCGCGTGCGACACGTTAGGCTCTCTCACGTCCGTATGATGAGCAGAGGTCGTCTAGCACTAGAAGCACGGACAAGGGTTGTCGGGGTCCTACCAAGCTCCAGCGTATTGAATATGAACGGGAACTGGATACTTAGGTTAGAGGCAGCCGCCGTCTCGCTTGGCCTGTCCACTCTGGGTTCCCGGTTCCCGGGCTCGGAAATCAGCTACGTCACGCTGATCTGATAAACCTTTCAGACTGAGCCAGCGGCCTATTCCATCTCGTTTCAAATGTCCCCCGTCGTGGGCTAATTGGCCCGCAACCATGGACGCTTCTCTCTACAGGGACCACGTCACCTCACGCGGGGTGAAGTATCATTACTGGTCTTCCCCTGCCGAGGGCTCGAAGCCGACGCTGCTGTTCTGCCATGGATTCCCGTCTACGTCCAGAGACTGGCGGTTCGTCGTGCCGCTCTTCAAAGAGAAGAGCTTCGGCGTGATCGTACCAGATATGCTGGGCTATGGTGATACCGACAAACCGGAAGACCCTGCTGCCTATTGTGGTAGCCTGCTCATTCAGGACCTCGTCGATATTCTAGACAAGGAGAATGTGGACAAGGTTATCGTCGTCGGCCACGACTAGTGTGTTTGCTTTACTCTTGCCCAGGGTGCCCGGTGTCAATGTCTTAACCTTGTCTTAGGGGAAATTACCCTGCTTCGCGTTTTGCAAGCTTCCATCCGGAACGCGCGCTGGCATACGCCTACTTCTCGGGCTTTTACATCTCTCCATCGCCCGGATTCGACCTGCAGAAGTTTCTTGAGTCCACGAAGGCGGTCGGGGGACGCTATCTCTTCGGCTATATTAAAATATTCGGAGCAGATCCTGAAGCTGAGAGGGTCATTGAAGCACACGTACGGATGCCCTTCGCTGTTGCCGAGAATGAAACCTAACCTTGTTGAAGATCGACTCCTTCATTAGCCAATGGTTCCCGCGGGACCCGATAGTGTGGAGAGACTATATCTCTCCAATTGGCGCGCACAGGAGGAACTTACTTGCGGACCATGTGGTGCCGATTGCATCGTATATGACGGAGGAGAATATCAGGTACTTCAAGGAGACGTTCGCCAAGGGCGGCTGGACCGGTCCACTTAACTGGTACCGGGCAATGGTGCATGGACGCTAGGCAAAGGACGACGCCAGTAAGCCAGCGGTTTGGGAACGCTATCCAACATCTAATCACGATGCTCGTAGAAATCTCTCCTGAGGTTGCCTTTCCACCTATCGAGGCTCCTATCTTCTGCGGAACGCCGACGAACGACTATATTTGCCTACCTGTATTTCTCTATGCAACCATGCGGTCCGAGGCGATGAAGAATCATCGCGTCACCTGTAAGGAGTTTGACAGTGATCACTGGGTGCTCTTCACACATCCGGACGAGGTGGTTCGGGAGCTTCTTGCGTGGATTGAAGGCTTCACACAATGACGTAACCCGGGTCGCATGCAGCATTGCACAGGCCGAAGCCGCTAGCATGGGATCTGCGGAGGGAAAAGCGCTATACGTAGAGACATTGATAGTGTAAACTGGGAACGAGGTAAGAACAGAGTTACAAAGGGAAGCAAATCATGTGGTATCTGTCCTGTCGCGGTAGCATTAAAGCTTGACATCGACAATATCCACGATAATGGTCAATACATGCACCGGAAGTAAGTCGGCCAGCACAGGGCTCGCCTAGGTCTTTGACTGCACGCCCCTGTCCAGCATAGTCGCGAACTCCCCCGCAAACACCTGCGTCCTGGCACGGTCAATTATGCGCCGCTCGTCGGGGAAGACGACGCGCTCGTATTCCGGGTGCGAGAACACCTCTAAGATTTTATCCCACGACTCTGCTTCGAAGGTGGCCATACCCCAGAACGCAGTGCCACCCGTTGAGGCACCCATCGCCGTGGCAAACTTCTCGCCGAGCTGGTTGTCAAAGTGAAACTGATACAAGCAGCGATTAAACTAGCTAAATAAACGAAGACGAGCTACGCCATACCTGCTCGTATTTTGTCAGGTTCTTCTTGGCAACGTCTAACGACATGAACTGCTTCCCATGTTCATGCAGCCAATACCGGTGGAAGTACTGGTTCGATATGCCCGCCGCAGGGAAGAAGAGGGCGGCGTAGCGTACGCGGTTTGGAGTGAGAGTAGCACGATATGCTGACTGCATCGAAAGCCAAAGGTGTGCTGGGCCTTGCTCCCTCCGCTGTTCCTGTAGCTTTTGAAGTCGCCCTCCACAGCATCCCCGGGCCGTGTGGCGGCTGCCAGCGTGGATCCGGGTATGTCGGTGGGAAGGCATCTACACAGCTCGTGAGCGGCGGTCAGAATGATAAGCAGTAATGGAAGTTCATGGGTCTGCCATGGCTGATAACATCTACTGGGATATGCCACTCAAGCTGCATCAATCTCAGGAACCGGAAGCGGGAACTATTGGGATGGGGGCTTGGATACATGCTACAATGCTGTTCAAGCGTGATATATGCAATAAGCTATTCGTGGGAAAGCGCACCTATAGCGAGGAATGAGTAACCCTACCTTCCTAGGTTCGCGAAGTCCATGAGAAACATGCTAGGTTTGATGTTTTTGCTCTGAGGGCAGTAACAAGAAGCGAATACAGGGTGCACCGATGTTTAGCCTCAAAAGCGAAGAATGGTATGACGGACCGTGACATTCAATCGGGGCTAGGAGTTTCTGTATCAAGGGCTGTCTACGTAAAGAAATGCATGATGCGCGGAGATGAATCAGTAAGAGACTTTCCGCTGTCCGAGCATGTTCATTTGACGAGCTATGGGTATGCAATAATAGTCTTAGCGTGATTTAACTTTGTAGTGCCGTTACACAGGACGGTGAGCTGAATCATGCACGAATAGAAATATGTCACGAACGCAGGTCTTATACTGGGTTCCTGAGCGGGAACGTATGAGGATGATAGGCCAACGGGAAGTCAGCACGCAAAAGATTGCGGCAGATTGACAAACACCCATGTCATCTGAAAGACTGATTGAGTTCAGTTGCAAACTGTCCAGTGAACAATAATGTTCGGCTCTTGTCTAAGACTACCCTTGTCAAGGAAGACGACCTGCTGATAGTCCTGGCGACTGAAGACGTTCATTAATTTGTCAAAGAATTCTGCCCCGAGAATTATGATACTACAATAGAACTTGGCATCTAACACAGAGACGAGGCTGCGAACTGAGTTGTAATCAGTGTTAGTCTATAGGCACGGCAGAGCCAGGAGCAGGACTAGCATGTTCGTACTTCATTGGATCCATCTTGACAATGTCCTGTAACACGAACAGCTGATCATGCTCATTCAACCAGGAGGCATATCTTTTCTCGGAGAACTTCTTGGAACAGGGGAAAAGCTGAGACGAATTGGTAGGCCTGCTTGTACAAAAGAATATGGTTGAAGTGGCTGCTGCTGAACATGACTCCGTCCCAAAACAGGTCAGAGGCTCGTGCATAACGGGAATTGCCGGACCGCTGCTTGCACCCGGCCGTGACGCCGAAGGCAACCTGCAGACGATGACGATTCGTCTGGTCCTGTTCGACGCGTTCTCTACACTGCTAGTCCCTCGTCTTCCGGTTTACGTTCAGTACTCACAGACATTCGAACCTTATCTCGGCGTGCTTGAGCCAGAGAGACTGAAAATTTCCTTCAAGATCGGTAGATGGCACCTGATTTGCGAAGCAGACACACACTGACTGAAGCTACATACCATCGCCTGTAAGCATTGAAGCAGCTGCAGAATGAAAAGCCTGCGTACCAACACGGTGCCCAAGGATGGTGGGGAGAGGTAATCCGGAGAACTGCCATCGGGGCTGGTGCTGACTCCTCCGGTACGCTTGCCTATCTCGTCCGCGGAGCCTGTTTCTAAATCCATGATCAAGCCGTCGAACAATCCTTGGACAGGATTGTACCTAGGCTATTGGGTCGCTTTTCAGGGAAAGAGGGGTATAGGCTTTTTGACGACTCAGTTCCTTGCTGTTTGTATTTCGCGCAAATATTCCGGAGGCTTCGGTATGAAACGATACTTCAGTGCGGAGCCTTAAAGCAGACAATATCAAGACCGGCCTTGTGAGTAATACCGACACGCGAATGAGTGCGTACCTTCAATGTCGCATTCATTGACAGCCTAAGTATTTGCCACTACAGGATTGGTCATCGAAGACTTAGGCATCTCACCATTCCTCGATCCTGTGCTCCTTAGTGAGGAAGAGCGCGTAGAGAAACCTTCTCTTCAAATATTCCTGCGGGCATGCGACCTTGCGGGGGTCCAACGAGATGAGGTCCTTCATGTAGGCGACGAGTTGAGAGCGTGAGTATTTAATGCTGGGTACTCGAAATTTACTAATGACGGCTGGAGTGACTACTACGGGGCGAAAACTTGTGGATTATCTGCGCTCCTAATCAGACGGCCAGGGACCGATGGTGAAGCCGAGATGAAGGAGCCAAACGAGGATCTCTCGGGAGTTGAGGTCGTGCCGAGCTTAATCGAAGTCACAGAATGGGTGAAGCGCAAGAATAACACGCAACTCAAGTGACTATACCTGTGTTATCCAGTCTAGTAAATTAAATACGACATATGTGTACATGGAGTACGCGGCAAAAACTTGCCAGCGATCTCTGAAAAACCTAGGCTACTACGGGGAAGTTGGTGCCCTAAATGTTTTCGAAGGCGGTCGCACGACATCTTCTACTTTTTCCCCGAGTTTGATCATGGTCCACCTAATGACTCGCGGGTCGTGCTTTAGGATGTTATCGAGACTGTGCAGTGCCTTCGGTGAAGAATCAAAGTCCATGGTCCAGTAGCTTTTCTGCACGTCAGGGAAGGCGCAATTTCGAGGGACAAACGCGACGTACTCTCCAATATTATGCCACTTCCTCCGTCTGTGCATGCGCTGAGGTAACGTGAGGGTACCCCATGAGTCGAGGCTGCGGACTACACCACCGTGGTTCATAACATGCTTTGCGGCCAAGGTGACGAGCTCTTTGATGTGTTTCTGCAAGGAAGCTCAGCACTAACTTATCTACACAAGCGAAATACACGCTCACATATTCCGGGAGATGATGTGTGATGCATAGCATCTGGTAGAATGGCATTTTGGGTGTCGTGCACGACGGTGCGGGCGAAAGACAATATCAAGGTTGAGCGTCTCTCCACGTGATGAATTCAGCAAACCGGGACTGGCCGGTCAGCCAGCTCGTGCGCGCCGTACGAAACTATCTCCTTGCGTACCCAACGTCTGCAGCTAATCATCACACGATACAAATATCTTATCACATATGCTTTAACCCGCGGTGTATAGAATCGGAAGCGAGACAAGTGTCCATCCGGCTTAATAACCGGGCGCGATTTGTTATCCGCTGGTAAGAAACTGTTACCGATATTATCAGTACAGTTACTGAGCGTGACCAAGACGCCCGTTGAGCGTGTGAACTACCTACTTCTTTGGGATTAGCTATGACACGTCTGGATTTCCCGTTGCACGCGACCTCCGGCACGCATCCTTCTCCCTCTTCCCACCACTTACATCCCACGTATCTCGGTTACAGACTCACTAATAAGCCATGGCTCAAAAGATGGTGCGTTCCCTGGCAAAAATCCTCATTTTAAGCCTCATAATTGACCAATCCTCGCAGGAGGTCAAATGTACGAGGGCACCACTTCATGTAATGCATGCACACTGAATGTCGTGGAGTAATCAGCTGTTATCTCTGGAGACTCTCTTGTTTTGCGTGAAGCACAAGGCAATCCCCCGAAGGAACGGTGCGTGTTGCTGAAACTCGCATGAACGCTATATACTCACTCTGGACAGAGTCTTGCATTTAGCAGACATATCTGCACCTCGTATGGGAAGCTCGGCACGCGAAGACGAGGTGCGTTAGTTTCTACAATATTAGTGCCCCTCGGTTTTACTGTTCCTCCAGCCATGGGCATACGAAGCACGCGAATACTTGCGCGCTCGAGTCGTGGGCAAGCCCGTCACGTTCACCGTCGCCCACTCGCTGCCCTCCAACGACGACACGCCCCGCGACATTGGTTCTGCAGAGATGCAGGGTGTTGACATAACAACGCAACTTCTCAAAGCCGGCTGGGCCAAGCTTAAGGAGATGAAGCGTGAGCCTACCGAGGCCGACCTCAAGAAGCGCGACCTCGAAGCGGAGGCGAAAGCTGCCGGTAAAGGCATCTGGAACCCTCATGGTCCCATGGCCCGCAAAGTGCTCTACATGATGCCCGAGGACTCACAGGGCTTCATCACCGAGTGGAAGGGCAAGTCCGTCGACGGTATCGTTGAGCAGGTCAAGGACGGCTCGACTCTACGCGTTCGCTTGCTCCTACCAGACGGCGATCATCAGCTCGTCAACATAACTCTTGCAGGAGTGCGCTCTCCTCGTGTTGCCAGCAAGCCGGACGAGACGTCAGAACCTTATGGGGAAGAGGTCAGCAGGTCTAAAAACACATCGTGATCAGGCGCTGACTTGGAACTTTCAGGCCAAATTCTTCACCGAGACGCGTCTTCTTCAACGCCAGATCACGGTACAGCTCCTGTCATTGCCTAATGCTACCGCGACCCCCTTCCAAAGCTCTGCTAACGCGGCACCGGCACCGGCGAGCATCTTCATCGGAACTGGTGTGTTCGCTTCCGCTGTTCTGTATGTTCAGTAATGACCTGGCTATGCATAGCGCTGCACGCGCAAGGTGGCAACATCGCAGAGCACCTCGTCGCGAACGGTCTTGCCCGTGTTGTCGACTGGCACGCGGGTATGCTCGCTGCGGGCGGCGGGATGGAACGTCTCCGACAGGCAGAACGTGCCGCGAAAGAGAAGCGCCTGAAGCTCTACGCGAACGCACCTGCACCCGCCGCAAAGGCAAACGGCCCGGTTACCAACGGCAGCACGCGTACTTTTGATGCCGTCGTGACACGCGTATGGAGCGGAGACCAGATCTCCGTCGCGGAGCGCGATTCGAGCAAAGAGCGCAGAATACAGCTCAGTTCAACGCGTGCACCGAAGTGCGTACTCTATCTTTGACGCGACGGCAGCTGTGCTTATGTTTCTCAAGGCAAACTGACCCTCGACAGGCGCATTACGCCCTCGAAGCGCGCGAGTTCTTGAGGAAGAAGCTCACTGGCAAGCACGTCAAGGTACATGTTGACTTCATTCGCCCGGCCGAAGGCGAGTTCGAGGAGCGTGAATGTGCAACTGTTCGCTATGGCAGCCAGAATGCGTAAGTACGCAGTACGTGCAGTATTTCTCGTCGTTTGACATGCTGTTTGCAGGAACATTGCCGAGCAAATCATCGAGAAGGGTTTTGCGACTGCGCTCCGCCATAAGCGTGACGACGAGGACCGCTCGCCAGATTACGACAAGCTGATGGCCGCTGAGCAAGCGTGAGTATCGCTCTACTCTTGGCACTCGAAGCATTGTTGAAGAGTACACAGTGCTGCTGCGGAGGGACGCGGCGTGCACTCTGGCAAAGAGTTTCCGCCACCAAAACAACTCAACATCTCCGAGGTATGTTGCCTCCTGAATATATCTCCATGCGTAGCTCAAATGATGTCTCTTGCAGAGCCACAACCGTGCTGCGCCTTTCGTTAACAGCTTCAAGCGCCAGGGTCGTATAGCAGGCGTTGTCGACTACGTATCATCTGGCTCTCGTTTCAAGTACGTTCGATGATCACAACCAGTGGCTCTCTGCTGATTGATATCCAGAATCCTCATCCCCAAGGACAACCAGGTGCTAACCCTCGTCCTCGGAGGTATCCGCGCGCCACGCACCGCTCGCAACGCGTCAGAAAAGTCCGAGCCCTACGGTCAAGAAGCGTACGACTTCTCGTACCGCCGGTACATGCAACGTGACGCGGAATTTGAGATTCACGACGTCGACAAGTCCGGCGGCTTCATTGGCGCGCTGCACTTCAACAAAACAGAAAACGTCGCTGTGACCTTGGTGCGCGAGGGCCTCGCAAGCGTACACTCGTACTCCGCGGACAGCCTTCCCTGGTCAAGGCAGTTGTATGACGCCGAGGAGGAGGCCAAGAAGGCGAAACGCAACGTAAGCCCGAGTGACGCGCCCGTTTTGGCTCAGGACTGATCTCTCGGGTGTAGATGTGGGGAGACTACGACGAGGAGGCGGAGCAAGCTGCCCAGGTCCCACAAGAACAGGACGACGGAGCGCTCAAGCCCGAATATCAGGACGTGATCATCAGCGACGTCCGCGTCGGACCACACGGCCTCAACTTCTCCGTGCAGATCCTGAACACCGAGGGCATCGCGTCGCTCGAGAAGCTCATGCGCGAGTTCTCGCTGCACCACAAGACCATCGCCCCAACGGCGGGTTTCGCACCGAAGAGCGGCGACCTCGTATCTGCCAAGTTTAGCGATGGGCAGTGGTACCGCGCCAAGGTCCGGCGGGCGTCGGCGGTCAAGAAGGAGGCGGAGCTGACATTCATCGACTACGGCAACCAAGACACGGTTGGGTTCGCGAACATTCGGCCACTCGATGCACGGTTCCGTGCGTTGCCGGGCCAGGCGCATGATGCGCGCCTGAGCTTTATCAAGCTGGTCGGGTCTGAGAGCGAATACCATACCGAGGCGATGGACCGTTTCCGCCAGCTATGTGAGAGCCGGAAGCTCGTCGCAAACACGGACTACCGCGAGGGTCCGCTACGGCACCTGCGGCTGATGGACTTGGAAGAGCACGGTGCCGACCCGCTCGCGTCAATCAACGTGGAGCTTCTGCGAGACGGCTTCGCGACAATCGACCGCAAGGGGTGCAAGTACCTGCAGGCATACCCGCAGGTGCTAAAGCGGATGCAAGAGGCGATCAACGCGGCGAAGAAGGACAGACTCGGAATCTTCGAGTTTGGTGATGTTGAGGAGGATGATTAGATGTGCTTGGCGTTATTCTAACTCAGGGCCCTGTGTTTGGTTCACGGGCTCGAGACGAAATGAGAACCACCGCTGACTAGTTTTTGCATTTATACCATTTATACCAGGGAGATGAGGGGACGTGTAGCTGTTGGGAGACATTGTCTACCAGACGTGCGCGTGGAAATGGATCATTGTACAAGGAAGCCGATGCGAACGTCACACTCGTACCGCGGGCTCGGCCACTAACCCGAGAGAGTGAAAAAGCCAGAGCAAGCCGTTATCGAAAGTGAGTCACCGCGGGCCGTTTTCGCGACGCTGTGCTTGAGCAGGCTTCAAAGTGATTTGATCTTCCCTCTATGGAGGTTCATTTGATCTTGATGCTTGAGGCCTGAGGCCTGAGGGCCAGAACATGCTGAGCATCTGAGAGAACAGGTGGCGCCGCGTCTTTTACCTCGTGCTCCTTCGCTACCGCCACGAGCTGAAGATAGGGAACTTGACTGAACCCAGAGGTCCCTGGTAGGGCATGAGCGGACACTAGCTAGTTGTCGTGCGCGCACTTCTGCAGCGCGATGCGTACATTTTGATAGCCAGCATTTGCACCTCAGTGGCCGCCAATGTGCCTCGCCCGACAGGCCGCGACAAGTGGCGGACTACTCAACCCCGGTGACGTGCTGGCGGGAGCGTCCAGAGGCTCACAGTCGCCGTTGCGAGCCCGGAACCGAGACCCTGTTGCTTCGTCGACCTATCGTTCGCCGTGATCACCCACGACTGCAAGCGCTGAGGACAGCCCCGTCGGGGGGTGTAACGGATCTAAATGCGCGTCCAAGTGAGGGAACCCCGGAGAACGCAGACCGTTGTGCGCGCCGAGCGCAATGCATGTCGTGTCCGATGCAGATGAAATGTAGACACAGGCCAGGCAAGTCTGTATTACGGGGTCCCAGGCGTTCAATCGGGATACCGGTCCGATAGGGCGCTTTTCGGGCGCTTCAGCGCTCAGTGGCCCCCGGAGACGGCACACCGCGCTGAGGTTTCGAACTCCAAGCTGGCAAAGAAGTACTCACGACGTACAAGCTGCCACGCTGTCACTCATGGATCATTCGAATGGATCTCAGCAGACTCAACACCACCGATGACCGGCCAGCCGGCTCCGTCTTATTTAAATACTAGTTCGAGTCGTGCAACCGCCCACACACACTCCCATACTCTTAGCTTCACCCTCGTCTTCACTCTACATACCTCGAGATGACCGTGCCTGCAGTTGAAGTTGCCATCTTTACCGCAAGCGAAGCATACAAGAAGGATCCCACCGTCATCCTTCCAGCTCTAAAGCTGCTTCAAAGTATCTCCGGCTGCGTTAGGCACGTTTGCACTTCGCCAGTCACTGCCATCGGGTCCTGACTAGATCATCTCATGCAGCATCTGGCATGGTCTCCAGATACAGGACTCATCGCTCCTATACCTCGTCATCTGTGAGTCCATTCCCTTTGCAATACTCCTTCGCAGGTTAATGGTGTCCCCGTAGTCTGGGAGACGCTCGATCATCACCTTGTCTACATGAATGACAAGGAAGAGTATCCGAAGCTCGGTATCGCCATGCAGCCTGCTATTGAGAAGCTTCTCGGCCTGTACCACGTCCGCTTCCCGATAGACATCCAGCCCGCGCTCGATGCGCCCGTGACGGAGATCGCGCAGTGGACTGTCTCTGAAGGTGCTGACCTCAGCGCATTCCAGGAGAAGGTTAAGGCGCTCATTAACGCGGCCCACGCTGGCGCGCCGAACGAGGTCTTTCTTGGCGGTCTTGGCGAGGTTGTTGAGGGAGAGAGAAAGCTCTCAGTCGTCCTTGGCTGGCACAGCTTGGAGGTGCGTATCCTAGCTTCTGAATGGATCGAAACGAAACTCTGAAGCCTATGTATCAGCGGTTCGGCGCTGCGATCCAAAGCAACCAGACGTGCCTTGATTTAATAACGGAGTTGAGGAAGCTTGGAGAGTCTGAGCTCAAGCATGCCAATCTCCACAAGTACAATAAGGACTAGTGTTTGATACGACATGGAGCTATGTTAACGAAAGCAGACGCGTGGCATTTGCTATCCACCAATATAAGACCCATGTGGCCGAGGTTGTATATTTTCCTACATTTGCAAAGTGAGTGCGTGATGCGCTTAAGATATCTTCTATCAATGTCCAAACTTTAGATTGTGCGGATGCTGCTTAACGCCTGCTTTATTAGTGGAATAAATTAAGTGCACGTTAGATATAGCGCTATACGCATGCTCATGAGCTGAGATGATCCCAATGGGTACTGTATCATATCTTCTTTCCTGTTCATGCATGAGTATGGCTGGAAAAGTAAGTATTGTGATCAGTTTTAGGTCTTGATTGTGAGCAAATTCGCACAGGCGGGTAAAACGCAATAAATTCGGGGGATAATACGTCGCATTCTTTTATAGTAGTGCTATTTCCTAATATAGCCAAACCCAATACATGCTCACACAACGGGCAAAACCCGCATCCAGTTCCGCGCGAGGTGCGACTGGACATCATCTCCAGTACCACATCCAGTACCGCATCCAGTCGCGCAATCAGTCGTGGGAATTACTGTCGTGATTGGTTGAACCCCTCCAGAAAGGCAGTGTCAAGTACTAAAAATAGAAGTGATGCGCCGCCCCAGTGCCCGACGCTGTCCACCCTTGTGTCAGTGGAAATAATTGCCGCGGTGCCTAGATATTTATTCATAAATAACACATTTTTGGTCCTCGTGAAACTTGTGTCAAGGCTACAGATTTGATAGCGTCGCAAGCCACAAATCTAATCGCGTCGCCCTTGCATGGGATCATATGATGCATGCGCCCAGCGCTCAGCGCGCAGTGAGCAGCGCGGCGATTTCCGGGACCACATCCTCGGCGAGCAAAGAGCTATGGCGAGGAAGGGTCGGACGTTCCCTTCATTTAACTAACGGCCACAGTCACGAGCGGAGGGGCGCTAGCCCCTGCGAATTCAGCAGCCAGCGCACTCGAAGTCGCATGAAAGTCTCTCAATCTGGCAGGTAGCCTTGAGAATGCGCGCGGAATATTGCTTGTCTCCCATCACGCCATCACGCTGTGCCGCTGTTCAGCCGGCACCTGAGAAATAATCTGAGAATTGCTTTGGACACTGACACAACCTCAAGGGTGGACAGCATCGGGCACTGAGGCGGCGCATCACTTCTATTTTTAGTACTTGACACTGCCTTTCTGGAGGGGTTCAGCCAATCACGACAGTAATTCCCACGACTAGGCGTGCTCAATTCTAAAGTGGATGGGATGGGATGGGATGGTTTCGAGCCAGCACACGGTGGCTGTAGCTTTCCCGCTGATGGCGTAGATTAGCCGTGAGACATAAGTCAGAAATAGATCTGTTCCTAACCCGCCATCCCGCCCTTGAGTCCCGCTCGCTTCCAAAACAAGTAAATGTATTTGTACAAAGCAAATAGAGGCGGGAGAGGGGGGTCGAGCACCTGGTGGCCAACTGCCTGGTAAAGTGCCCGGCGCTGTCTCTAGCGTAAAGTGCGCTAGAATGCGGGTTATATACTGGTTTCTGTACCAGAAATTCCTGTTGAGACAAGCAAATATCTTGAACTAATTGGTGTATTTCAGCATGTGGTTGTAGGGCCCATGGCAATTATTAGCAAGTGAGCTAAGGGTTACATGATTTCTCCTAGAGCTAATTGCATGAAGGCTTGAATGTTATTGGAGTCAACACTCGAGGTCCTTGAGATCACTGTTGTCGTCACGAGCCCTTCGTGCAACTTGTGTGCTCGTGCCCGCAGCCTGTCATGGCCTATAGGCACATGCCGGCATCATGGAACCTCCTCAAGGCACCGCTCTGTGATATTGGCCGATTTTTCTCCCTCCATTGCATAATGGACAGTGCATTACGCGAACTGTCCCCTCTACCTCACGGTCATTGTGAACAGTCTCTATTTGTCTCGTACAGATACACTTACTTGTTTTGGAAGCGGGCGGGACTCGAGGGCGGAACTCGAGGGCGGGATGGCGGGTTAGGAACAGATCTATTTCTGACTTATGTCTCACGGCTAATCTACGCCATCAGCGGGAAAGCTACAGCCACCGTGTGCTGGCTCGAAACCATCCCATCCCATCCCATCCACTTTAAAATTGAGCACGCCTACTGATTGCGCGACTGGATGCGGTACTGGATGTGGTACTGGATGCGCTACTGGAGATGATGTCCAGTCGCACCTCGCGCGGAACTGGATGCGGGTTTTGCCCGTTGTGTCACTCGCTACTAAACGGGCGTCAAGACTCACGGCGGCGCATCACATCTAAATAAGGCACGGCTACGGCGGCGCCTGATGCGCTCCATACAGGAGCTTGGAGATGATCAACGCGACGAACATGGATAGGCCCGGGATCTTCGATTTTGGCGATGTAGAGGAGGATCTTCAAATATGTTTGGTGTTGTCTACTCAATTCGGGGCCTTAGTTTACGGGCTCGATGCGAAACAAAACCCGTTACTCGCTGGTTTTACTTTCATACAAGGGAACAAGGAAGCAAACGCGAACATCAAGATGCTTTTACCAGAGTCCTACCGCTTGACTAAGCGAATAGAATGGTGACAGGTCCAGAGAAGGCCATTACTGAAAACGAGTTGGTCATGCTGAATTTCCGCGGGTCATTTCGTAACCCTGCGCATGAGCATTTTTCAAACGGTAACTGGTCGTTCTTGTGTGTATTACATTTGATCGTGAGACCTGAGGGTCAGAACAAGCTGAGTATTCGACCCGCGTGGCGCTCTGTAGCGCCGTGTCTTTTTGCTTAAAGGTGAATCGTAACTGCCGTGATTACCGAGTGCAAGGACCGTCCTGGGCCCGACCCCGAACCTCCCTCCCCCCGACGTTTGAGGACCCTCGCTGTCTAGGAGAGCTCGTCCACCATCCCCGTTACCGCGTCGATTCGCACATACTGACTGAGGGAACTGCCGCCGCCTCTCGCTGTGCACGTGCACATGTTCGGCTGTTTCAATATCTAATTTTCCTTTATCTCAGGCTCATGCCAGCCGTCAATCTGCGTGGCACCTTCCGACCTCTGGCATGAGGTATACTACTCCAGCAGCGCGCCGTCGCGACGCTCGCGGGTCAGGCTCGGCGGCTGACATCTCATACCTTGACCACACGCTCGACAAGTGGCGGATTACTCAGTTTCGGTGGCGTGCTAGCGGGGACATTTAGAGATCCGCAGCAGCAGGCTCTAAACGCCCAGTCCTGGCCGAATCATCGTTCTCCGATGCTGAGCGATCCTCTGGCGAAGTACGCATACGAGCTTCCACGCTGTAGCTCAAGTCATAGAAGATTCGAGTGTGTCTCGGCAGGTATTGATGATCAGCTTCACAGCCATCTCGTCGACATTATATGTAATGTTCGTAGAATCTTCATACAAACGACCCCACAAGCTCCTATTCTCCTAACTTCACCATCGCCTTCGCTCTACAACCTCGAGATGACCGTGCCTGCAGTTGAAATTGCCACTTTCACCGCGAGCGAAGCATACAAGAAGGATCCCACCGTCATCCTTCCAGCTCTAAAGCTGCTTCAAGGCATCTCCGGCTGCATTAGGCACGTCCGTACTACGCCAGCCACTACACTCGAATCCTGACCAGGCCATCTCATGCAGCATCTGGCATGGTCTCCAGATCCAGGACTCGTCGCTCCTCTACCTTGTCATCTGTGAATTCCTTCCCTTTGCATCACTCTTTCGCAGATTAATGGTGTCCCCGTAGTCTGGGAGACGCTCGACCATCATCTCGTCTACATGAATGACAAGGAAGAGTATCCGAAACTCGATGTCGCCCTCCAGCTCGCCATCGAGAAGCCCCTCGGTCTGTACCACGTCCGCTTCCCGATGGACATCCAGCCCGCGTTCGACGCGCCCGTGACGGAGATCGCGCAGTGGACCGTCTCTGAGGGTGCTGACCTCAGTGCATTCCAGGGTAAGGTTAAAACGCTCATTAATCTGTTCCACTCGGGCGCACCAAGCGAGGTCTTCCTTGGTGGTCTTGGCGAGGTTGTTGAGGGAGAGAGGAAGCTCTCGGTCATCATCGGCTGGCACAGCTTGGAGGTGCGTATCTTAGCTTCCGAGTGGAGAACGAGACGGCGCTGAATTTTGCACTTCAGCGGTTCAACACTGTAGTTTCCAGCAACCAGCCGTGTCTCGAATTGATAACGGAGCTGAGGAAGCTTGGAGAGCCTGAGCTCAAGCACGCCAGTCTCCATAAGTACAACAAGGTCTAAAAAGTATATATTTAGTCTAGATACCGTGCATTGGACCTCGCCACGTTCAGAACCATTCGAAGGGTCAGGGAGCAGCGGCGAAGTCAGCGCCATCCTGACGGGAAATCGTTCGTTTCCATTGAGCAGCCTTCCATATCTCTCGCTCACTTTTCTCGAGTAGTGTAGCATTTGAAACGTAGGTCGAAAAAAAAAATCTGGGTGAAAGTAGTGCGTTGACGAAAGCGGCTTACCCTGGAGTGACAAAAGCGCATTTGTCATGCAGCAATGCCGGCCATCACTCGGCAGTGAGCTCAGCTGTGAATTATCAAACTCCGATCACGAGCATTGACAAGCAATCGGCGACTCGAGTGAAAAACTTCGCCTGTTGGATGCCAGCACTCGAGCAATTCGTTTACACTCTCTGCCTCATTGCCTTTGCCCGCGAGATATTTATGAAATTGGGAGGGTTCGCACTTTTTGAAAAGTGCGCACTCTCCCTTTAGGATAAGTAGTAGCTTCGAAATTCTTTACTCACGATCGCCACAAATTCGAAGGCTTCTTAAGATCTTCTGGAAGTTCATACGACGACAAGTGACCAGCTGCTATACAGATCCCAACCAGTACTGTAGAGGTCTATTTGCCGACAGGTCGGTATATTCTGCTATTGGACTCGAAGCATCGCGATGTAACGATAGAAGGCTCACCTTGCGCTTCACTTCCAGAAAACGTAACGCTAGGAACCGTGTGATGACCGGAGGTTCTGGCTTCTCAAGAATAGCGATTCCGATTCGCTTTGGACTGCTCTCGACCGACTCGGATGCCGTCCGAGACCGAAACTCCGCAGTGCGCACCAATTGACGCATCGGAAGCCTACGCGTCTCACCGGCATCGCGTCCTCGAGTGTGTCGCCGCCTGGCACTCTGCTCATCGAGAATGACATGCGACGGCGAGCCGTGCAACCTCGAGCGGGTATAAATCCGTAGATTTTCAGCAGCTCGAGGACGGACATACCAGCTATCTCTCCAGCATCCTCTTCTAGACTCGTCAGACGTGACAAAGAGAAAGATGCCTCTGCCCACCAGAAAGCTCGGCAACAGTGAGGTGGCGGCCATAGGCTGGGGCGGTATGGGCCTCTCCACCGCGTACGGGCCCACGCCGCCGGACGAGGAGCGCCTAGCGTTCCTCGACGCGCTCTACGCGAGCGGGTGCACGTTCTGAGACACCGCAGACGTGTACGGCGACAACGAGGAGCTGCTCGCCAAGTGGTGCGTCGCACGTGTGGGTCCGCAGGGCCCGCAGCACATATAGCTTACGTGTACGCGCAGGTTCAAGCGCACAGGCAAGCGCAACGAGATATTCCTTGCAACCAAGGGCGGGTTCTTCTTTCAGTCCGGCAGGCCTGTAAACGCAGAGCCCGAGTACATCAAGAGCGCTATCGAGAAGTCGTTCGCCCGCCTGGGCGTGAACACTATTGACCTGTACTATCTCCATCGCCCGGATGCCACTGTCCCCATAGAGAAGTCCATTGCGGCTATCGCGGAATACGTCAAGTGAGTTTGACAGAGCGTAGCAATGGCGCAGCAAGTCTTACTGGAGTCGTTGACAGGGCAGGAAAGATCAAGTACGTCGGCATCTGCGAATGCTCAGCTGACACTCTCCGCCGTGCGAACGCCACGCACCCGATCTCTGCCGTCCAGACGGAGTACTCTCTCGCCGAGCTCATCATCGAACGGAATGGGCTACTCGATACTTGTCGGGAACTGGGTGCCGCTGTTGTCCCATTCGCGCCCCTAGGCAAAGGCTTGCTGACCGGCCAATACGTACGCCTGTACAGCATTTGGTCGTGCGATTCAAATACTGACTTCTAGAGTATAGAGGAGCCCTGACGACTTTGCGGAGACCGATAACCGGAGATTGTTCCCAAGGTCAAACCTATGTCGTCGATTGCTACACTGCCATTAATGACCAGTGTCGTATAGGTTCTCGAAAGAAAACTTCCCAAATGTCATCAGACTCGCTGACGGTCTCAAGGCAATCGGCGAGCGCCATAGTGCGACAGCAGGACAGGTCGCGCTTGCGTGGCTCCTTGGCCAGGGCAACGAGGTCATCCCGATACCAGGTACGAAGACGGTCAAGGTGAGTGGCTGCTACGGTACTTGATGGAACAGCAGGTCCCTGATTATATTGCAGTATCTTGAGGAGAACCTCGGCTCATGGAAGGTGTCGCTCACGGAGGAGGAGCTCCAGGAGATCCGTGTCCTGGCGGAGAAAGCAGACCCGTGGACTGGGCCTCGTTTCCCGGCATGGTTTACCGCCGAGTCTTTCATCGATACACCGCCTCTTTGAAGCACATGAATATGAAGCTGTAGTTCGCAGTCGTGCACATGATTGATGAAGGTCGTGATGGCTTCCGTCCAACAACCGAGCAGTTTTGCATTCTTGCACGATATACGGAAAATCAAGGCCATGAGACTATGCTCGATCGAAATCTAGAAGTTGTTCAGTGCTGTTTAACAGATGCGTCCGAGAAAAGCGATCGAAGAACAGTGATCGACGAACGAGTTGTCGCTCTTGCCACATCTACTTAACTCCTTGGCATAGCCCTAGCCGCAAGAATCATCCCATGATGTGATGGCGTAGTGTCCGATAGGGTCCCGCATCGCATGCTGTGTTCGTAAACCTAATCGTATCATGTTAAATCACATTTCCTTTGTGATACAGATCTTGAGAAAGCAGGATATAAGGTTATACTGCGTAGCGTAGCCTTGTGGAATGTAGAGATTCATAGGACATCACAGTGTTAGGCAATGGCATATACTGCGTGCCTGGAAATATAGGATACAGCGATGAAACACACGAGAACGTCGAGAGGTCGCTAGGCTCCTTGATACTGCTGGGCGACAACCATGCTCTTGACTGGAGCAGCAGGGCGAAGTAGAAAGCGTAACGAGGCAGAAGGCCGGCCGAGCCGAACCCGCTAGCGTTCCGCGCAGGGGGGCAGTGCGTCCTCTGGACGACACTCCAGACTTGTGAGAAACGAGTAATATTTGCCTGGTGGTCGCCCAGGTTCTCCTCGCGGAGCATCTCGCTCATGTCGGAGGAGTCGGCAAAGCAGTGTAGATGACAACAGTTCCTGTGCGAACACGGCTGCACTGCGTCCAGGCGGGAGGATGTTAGCGAGGAGAATTACCATAACGAACCGAAGGCATGTCACTTCCGCCATCAAAGATGAGATCTCGCAAATGGGCGTCAATCGAACTCCGCGCTGCAGCTTCAAAAGTGACATCCTTGTGATACTACTACAAGTATTCCCCCTCCCTTCAGCTACTGTAGACTTAGATCTCTCCCCTCCCTGAAGCCTCTGTTCCCTACGACACGTTCAATCTGCAGAAATGAGTTCAGAATTGTCGCCAATTCCTCCATCGCCCGGCTTTGGTGCGCGCCGCAAGGGACCAAAGGCACCTCCAAAGCTGCCCATGTCCGTCTTCACTCCCCCTCCTTCAGGGACCACGAACGGCTTTCCGCTGCAGCCAGACCCTAGCACGATGCACCCCAAGGAGGTCGTGGACGCTCATGTTGTCGCGCCAGGCGGCGATCTGAGCAAGTGGTCGCAAGAGACAAGCCAAGTGCTTGGTAGCAAGGCTGCTGGCGTCGTCGTATCACTGAGCGGCACCGGCTCATCGGAGGTCGAGGCGGCAATAGCATCGTACGTGTCTGTTGCCTTGGCGATATAAGATATCATGCTGAAGTGCTGCCAGGCTGCGCTCCAGTGGTACTCAGCCACCAATTTTGGCGATTCTCGTACCATTTTCGTTGGACCAAGGCGCACCCTCCGATCCCCCAGCGTATCTTCAGGCCCCAAACACATCAGGCCCCACCATTGTGCTGTCCACTGTGTACACGCGTTACACACCGAAGTCCGTCGAGGCTCTCCAATGGGCGCTCGAGAAGGGCTTCATAGTCGATGTTGACATCGAGACGAACCTTCGAGCGGGCGAGGGCGCCTGGGAAGATCTTGAAGAATTCCTGGTGAAGGCCATCCCGACCTCACACAGGGGCAAGATCATCCTCTGTGCGTTGCATGTATCGTATTTTCTCCCGAGCGGCCCGCTGACCGGCCTGCCGTTTCAGCCAACATTTTGCCGCCGCCCGATGATCTGACACTGCCCATAGTGAAGCTGCTCACGCACTCCACGTACCAGGACTACCAGGCGCAGACCGCCGCGCTTTCGCTTTACGCCAATCTCTCGGTCAAGTTCACCCCGCCCGTGTGGGGCTCGCCGACGCCCGGCGCGCCGGAGGGCGGGCCCCGGACGGCGGACACGCTCGACAAGAAGGAGTGGAAGAGGCGCATTAAGATGTACAGTGCGTGCCACATTTGTTTGAGAGACCAGCCAGCTCCGCTAACGGTGTGTCATGTGCAGTTGGTCCTGCACTTGAGGCGCTTGGGTACCAGCGGATCCTCTTTGGATCCTCGCCATCGCCGTCCTCACGCGCACAATCAAACGCTGGCGATTGGTACGAGCTTGCGCGCGAGTCCTTCGCCGAGCTGGGCCTCGAGCAGGAGGACATCGATGCCGTTTTTGCCGGCAACGCAAAAAGCGTATACGGCAGCAGCTCATAGTCAGGTGCCGACAAGGTGCATAAGATGGGAAATTGGATGGATAACATGAAATTGGCAATTTTTTGAGCGTTGTTGTACGCACAATATCACTGTATACTTGCAGGACAAGATCTCTTGTAGCCTCGTTTGTGTTGTGTATATCTTATATTTATCTTGATGTTTTGACAGAGCATGCTTACCCACAGCAGGCTTCATACGAATGGCAAAATATATCACCCTCGGGTGCCATACTCGCTGCTCTCCATTACTATCTCTACTGCCTCCGCTGTCACTGTAGACACCAGCTGAGAGGGGGTCAGGCTGCGGGGGATCTTCGTGGCAAAGCAGTGTGTCAGAAAGCCGCCCATAATTCTCTTTAATATTGGGTCTTGAGTTCCGAGGGTGACTTCTTGTACTCAGGCCGCTCTTCGCAAGAGATACACTCTGCTATCTACCCCGCGTTCAACAAGACCGTCTACACTGTCGACAATGTGTGGGAATGGGAGATCGTTGTGAGCATGAGTTCCTTTCCCATTCTGAATAGAGCGACTGAAGGCGGAGAGCACGTACATCGTTGTAAGTCGCGGTTACTGCAGCAATACCTGTACCCTCCCCGCCGGCGCCCCGCCACCAGGGTCTTGATGCGCTATTATGGTGGCGGATCAATCGATCGCGACTGTACATAAACCTGCGACTGGCCTTTCTTGGCCTTCTCACGTTTCCTCTCACCGACGATCCCGTTGACAGGATCGGCTTTCGTTCGACCCCAGGCATGTCTGCCTCAATCTTATTTACTTTCCGTCTGCCTGTCAATGTCATCCTCTAGGACATGTTTTCGCTGTCAAGCAGGTTCATGTAACGGCGGTGTCTATACATACCCCGGGTCGCCGCCCACTTCACTCACGGCCTTGGCTCGCAAGGTATCACGCCTCGTCTCATCCTGCTCACAATGTACGTAATTTATCAATTATGCAAACATGCTCAAGCGACCGTCGACAGCGAGCGACTCGCTAGCATGTATGCAGCTAGCCCTACGGACTGCGCACCAAACCGTGCATGCAATGTCATTCGAAGTAGAGTACACGTTGAGATCGGAAGCAGCCAAAAAATGCACATACTACCGACATTATCGCAGGCTGTCCGGACTTGACAGCGCTTCCCGTTGCTAATCGGCAGACGGGAGCACGCACTGCGCTTCCGCATATTTGCGAACGCGCGATACTTGGAAGGGGATTGTACGTCGCAGGCGCGTAAATCAAGTATCTGTCCTATAATACCCTTCCTCTCCAACCTGTGCTACCCCTCGTTGCTTTTCCTCTCCCGTGTCGCGTCGGTATGGAAGCATCTCTGAGCGACACGCGCTTCTACAATGAACTCGTCGACATGGTTATCGACCACCTCCACGACGACAAGGCGAGCCTCATCGCCTGCTCCCTGGTATCCCGCACGTGGCGCAATTCTGGTCAATACCACCTCCTAGAGAGCGTCATCTTGCTGGGAGTTACGTCGGAGAAGGGTCTCGAGGCGTTTTTAGCCCAGACCCAGCGGTCGCCGCGTATACGCCACTACGTACGAGAGCTTCGCGTCCATGGAGAAGGCTCGTGGTTCGGCAAGTACAACGCCACCGAGCTGCGCGAGCTTTGCCTCGGACCCAGGAACCTGCAATCCCTCGCACAGATGCCGGCGCTCCGCCGCCTGTTCCTCTATGATCTGCTTTGGGACTCACATCGTGACGGACCCGAGAGTCTGTCGCTGATCCGTGAGGCCGGAGTGTGCCGGGAGCTGGAGAAGCTTGTGCTCCAGCGCGTCACCTCATCGCGGTTCCAGGACCCCGGGCAGATTCACCACGGCATTTACGCGCAGGACATCCTCGACATCCTCTCCTTCTTTTCCGAGATCAAGGTGCTCTGCTTCGACACCCCACGCTTCGAGATCGACGGTTGCGACGCACCGCTGCCCCATGTCGAAGACAGCTTCCTCCAGCTGCAGTTTCCCCCGAGACTTCGCATCGGCAGCATCGTCGCTGACCCCGACGCCCTGGACAACGTCCGCTCGTCCATGGCGTACAACATGTTGGACCGCGTCTGCAGGTTGAATGGCCTGCATTCGTTCAGGGCGCGAATCAAGCCCGGAGACATCGAGGCTGTGTCCCACTTCGTCTCTATGAGAGCGCATTCCATCCTTCACTACCAGCTAGACATGTCTGCGTACCTTGCGCTAGCTCGCCTCGGTAAGCACACATCATCATGCTTGATACCATTAGCTGACACGTTTTCCAGGCGCAAAGGAGACATTCACGTCCCTCTATCTGTCCTCGTGTCCCAACCTCGAGACCTTCGAGCTCCGCACGCCCTGCTACCCGCCCGACCGCCTCTGGCAGTACATCCTCGTCGCGCTCTCCAAGCTGCCCGACACGGTGCGGCGCATCTACGTCTGCGTCTACCTGACCTCGACGCTCCCGGATAGCTTTGCGGACGCCTGCGCGGGGCTCGTCGACGCAGACCTCGCATACATGGAGCGTTTCCCGCGCCTCGAGGCCCTCGAATTCGTACTCCAGCACCCGTCCAGCTCGGATGCGGCGTACCCCTACCGCTTCGAGAAGTGCAAGCGCATGATCGAGGAGATGGTGCCCGCCCCGCTGAAGCGCGGCGTCCTCAAGATCGAGCCGTGCGAGTGCTTCTTGGTCCCGACGCCCGAGCCGCTGTGCTTGAGCGTCCAGGCGCAGAGCCCCACGTTGTTCTGAGGTTGGTCATTTCTACCCTTGTAGGCCAAATCCGGATGTGCTGATTATTGGGTTCTACTACAAGACTAGTCATGCTATAGTATCGTAGATGACTAACAGCTTGCTACCAGAGTCGATGAAATATACAAGAAGTAATAGTTATCGCGATAGAAGCTTGGTACATTAAGTTAAATCAAAGTCGAAGCGAAACTCCAGAGGGTCCGTAAGTCGACTGTCCTGCGACGAGGACGGCATTTGAGTTCCCCAGCCGCCCACGCGACTAGCAACAGGCGCCCGCTTGGATGAAGTCGCGGCCGGAGGCTCGTCATCGGAAATGTCGATGATACTTCCGCCGGTGGGGATCGGTCGCCCGCGCGGCGGTTTCAGGGCGTCGTTGCAAAGGTCGATGATACTTCCGCCGGTGGGGATCGGGCGAGCTCGAGACGGTGGAGGAGTCCGGTCAGAATACGACCTGTTGTTGGGGTCGTTAAGTGGTGACAAATCCGGGAAGGGAGCAATATGTCGCCTGGTTGGTGTAGATTGCGCGGGTGCACTTGCTGAGGGTAGTGGAAGGGGTGCATCGGTCGCCTCGGGGCTGAGAGTTGCTGCCATACGGCGCCGCTTGGCCTGTTGGGTCCCTTCGGTCGGCTGTATCGCAGGGGCTTGGGCACGTTTCCTGGTTGACGTAGCCTTGGCCCGCATCGAATTTCCACCGGCCGGGTCATGACCGGCACCGAGAAGGACTGCAGACATTGGCTCGCTACCAGCCCTTCTCGCGGGCGCTACACTCCTCTTCGACTTGGCCTTCGTGGTGGTTGCAGAGCCTGAGCCGCCACTGGGAATGCCGAGTGCTCTGTCAATGATTGCTTCCTGTGTCGCAGAGAACATCGAGGGCATTGGTTCATCTCGACGAGTTTCACTAGATGTCGGCTGTGGCCGGGCAGAGATCCGCGGTGGCTGGGAGGCTGCGGCGCGTGGTGGCGCGGGATTATTGATGTTCGACGCGTCCGCACGAGCTGCACGAGTTGAAGCGCCGCCAGTAACCCGTTTGCGTGGTTGTGGGCTCTTCCGGGTACCCGTTCGTCCATAACCTCCGCCGCTCGTGATACCTAGCGCCTTATCGATGATAGCTTCCTGTCGAGAAGTGAACAGAGTCGGAAAAGGCTCGTCATTGTCGGAGGGGATGTCTCTAGAAGGCAAGGTGCGGGCATGAGACTGTGCTGGTTGGGATGATGAACCCACGACAAATTCTGGGATAGGAGGGTCCTCCTCGTCCGAAATCATCATGTCCGGGTCGCAAGGATCCGAGAAAGTGAAAAGGGAGGTGTTCCGGTTTGTCGACCTTTCGAAGTTGATGTCTCCAACGTTATGCAGAAGATGAGGTCGACGCGGAGGCTGTGACATTTTGACCATTGGAGCGACGGGTGGCGCTTTGTATGCGTCCGCCGGAGCACTAGCAGCCTGGCGTGCGGCGCGGATAGGCGTAGGTTGGGATTTCACCGGAGAGCTAGGCTCATCAGCAAATTCTGGCGCACTGTCACTATCGTCCTCGTCCTCGTCCTCCTCAGTGGCCGCAGTCTGTCTCTTGCGTCGTATCGTCCTCGGAGGACCCGCTGTCTGGAAACGCGTGACGAGCCCAGGATGCACCTGCCGCATGATCGAGGCTGCCACCCATATTCGCTTGGTCGACCTGTCGACCGGCTTTTTAGTCTTCTTTGCCCCGCCAGTGCCGTATACCCCGTCTTCATCTGGCAGGTTCTGTGATTTTGTTACGGCCGCAGGCTCGGGATGCTTGCCGGTGATGCCCTTGTTCGCGAGGTCGTCGAGTTGCTTGCAGCGAATGACGACGCGATACTCGAGGATACTGTCGGTCGAGAGATGCGTGCGCTGTCCCACAATGCTCTCAATGAGCGGGTGTGTGTCCGGAATGTTGAGGACAGGGGTCGAGGCGCGCTGTGTGCCACGATTAACGAAAATTTCGGCGAGGCGCTCTTCGCGAAGGTCTCTCTTGGCTGGATCCAGGTATTGATGTACGAGAGACGCGGGAGTTCCTATCGCATCCAATACGGTAGCACGAAGCGGTTCGCGGATGTGACCAGGTTTGCCCTCTCGAAGCCTCTTAGTCTTTTCCTTCTCGTCGGCTTCCAGAGCGGCACGACGAAGTACGTGAAAGACGGCGCCTTCATACATGAAATTGTGGAATCGTTCGAGGATCCGTGAGCGATGGCCCCACTCGTCAAAGTGATCCTCACAGAACTTCGCGAGGCGCGGCAAGCTCAGATCGTCTCTATCCTGCAGTGCCAGGCTCGAAGTCCCTTGACCGTTGAGAGCGCTGCATACGGGATTGAAATACGCCGTCAGAGTGATCATATCAGGCCAATTTGGAGAAACGGCCGCCGAGGAGCAGCAATGAGGTAGCATTCCGCTGGCGTTTGTACGCAGTTCGGTGTTGAGCTCATCACGCCACCGGGGAAGATATGCCCGGAAATGCGCCTCGCCCGTTCTGTATGCGGTCAACAAGCGATCACCGAACCCACACCGCGCAAGTCCATGAGCAATCTTGGGACCCAGGCCTTTGACACCGTTGTCATAATCGCCTCCAGATAGTAAGGCGATGAGAACCATGCCGCCTCTCGTAAGGCCGATGTTGGGGTGACTGCCAATCCTATCCGAAGTGAAAACCATGGTGTGTTGGTCACTCTTCTGTCCCAAAGCGTCCGTTGCGGGGTTGTTCCGATTTCCTGCCAATGTGATACTCGAGCTGGCGAAAAGTTCAACGCGGCACAAGATGAGCGACACTTGGGACTTACTTCCGGATAACGGTCCTCGCGCCAAACACCAGGGTGTCTACATCATCGGTGATGATTGCGTCAATGATGCCCTGAGCATTCAAGTATGCAAGTTCGGCCTCGGCTTCTCCACGTGCCTGTGGAATCGGATGTCAAGCAGTAGATAGGGTTTAAGAAGATAAACGCACCATTCTCCACTCCATACCAAAACATTCTATCATCGCCTTAAATTCTTGAGTTAAATTGTGCGTGCCTGACTTTCCCACTCTGCTTCCGCGCTTTAGCGTAGGCCGCTCGCGACCGTCGAAGACGAACAATACCAGCCACGGGAGTTTCGCAAGTCGTGCGAGACGGAAGAATAAAAGCCGGAGCTCAGGGTTGGCTCCAGCCTTAGTTGAGTGTTCTCCATGCTGATACCAAATACTTGCATCTATTCCAATTCGATAACCGCGTCTTCCGGACTCGTTCCCTTCGAAGCCGTCGACCACCGCGATTTTAGTTAAAGAGCGAGACTGCCCTGCAGGCTCCAAGATCTGGGCAGAGACTAAATATGAAACCTTGAGGAGATCTGTGGTGATTACATGCCTCCCAGAGACCTTGAACACCCATGTCGCAGTGACGGTTTGTGCTAGGCCCGGTGCGGCCACCGGTCGCGGTCCCCCTGCAGCGTGACACGCTTTGACACGAATCGTCACATATGTCACGCAGCTGTCTCAATATAGCGCCTGTGACAACGTGACGGGAAGGTGGGCCTTGGGCGTCTGCCTGATTTGGCCAGCGACCTTCAGGTGCGCGCGGCGGCACAGCACTCTCACTTTGACCCCTCGACGTCGTCGTCCCCGACGAACTCGTCTTTGTTCAGGCCGTAATGAGCGGCGAATGGTATTATCAGCAACAACAGCAGAATATTCGCCATCGTTACCAGGCTCCTGCAACTCCGTCTCGAGTCTCCGTGGATGCGGTCAATGATGCACATTCACTACTTGCAGCATACCCTTTCGCTTCCGCAACTCCCTCCTCTCACGGTCTGTATTTTCTAGACTTATGAGATTTGTGCCGCTTGTACTCACTCTAGGCTAAGTTGCAAGACATCTAGGCGGACTGTCCTTGACTGCCACCCCTCCTTCATATTATATCCAGCCGGCTATATACAGCCAACAGATTATGACCACAGCGCCCTCATACTCCTCTCAAATCTCTGAGTACTCACAAGAGCTTGCTCACTTAGCTTCTCCGAGTCCCCCTTACAACGATGGCGGATATTGGGAGTCAGAGAGGATTAATGCAGTGAGGTATATTGGGGAGCAGGCTTCGTGCGTAGCATGCACATACAACCTAGTGCATAAACCTCATATCATCTTAGAAGCTATAGCTACGACCATTCACCTCAATGGAGCAGCAGCTATACAAACTCATCTGGGTATCAGACGACGCCTTTTGCTCAGTCCGTCTTCCAGCATACTACACCCTCCGCGGTATATCCTACACCTCCCCCGGCTATGAACGCATCATCATCCTCACTTGCAATGGCACTAGTTGAGCCCAAGCCGAAGAAGAAGCCCTCCCCAAAGGTTTACCGCGCCGAGGATTCTGCTGGGTTTTTCAACAACTTCCTCGCACAACAGTCTGCTGAGTTAAAGAACAACAAGACGAACGGCCACCTTGTGCAGAAGAATGGAGAGAAGACGCCGAAACGTCGCTCCAGGGAGCACTCGGAAGGTAGTCCCGATCCACTTGCGCTTACACCCGCGACTCCTCAAAGCCCTCGGAAACGTAAAGCTGCACAAGCACTTGAGTCTCCATCTATCCGACGTGCCGTGATTCCGGAGAATGGCCTTAACACGCCTCGAGCGACTTCTGATGGTCGCCCCACTCCGATTGCGAAAGCGACTCCAACGCCTCGGGTCAGGCTCGAGCCATACATCGCGCTGCCTCCCATTCCCAAGGCATACCAAACGCCCAAAGGCAAGGGCAAAGAACGTGTAGAGTCTGATGACGAGATTGCTGGGTTCGAAGTCGATGAGTCGCCTCTCAACTACAGGTCAAAGGGTGTCACGGATAACATACAGTCGTCGGGGAGGCGTGCAATGGGCGATAGGGACGACCGAGGTGGGTATATGCGCTTCGGCTCAGAATTTTCACTGATCTCTCGTACTGTCATAGGTCCTGTCGACAAGTTGGTATGCCTGCTTGAGGACATATTCGAAGCTGAAGACGCGCTTCCACCTGACATGGACCTTTCCGATCTTCCAGCCGAGTTCTTCTCCCCTCTAACGCTAGACACCGCGTCGCCCTTGCTTGTCCCTTCTCTCGTCCGTAAATTGACGAGCTATATCCTCAAGGCTTCCCGACCGATGAAGCGCATGCGCCAGAACACACGGGATGGTGGCCACTCTAAACCCCCCTCGAAGACGAAGGGTTTGGCTAGTATCGAGACTGCCCAGCTCTCGAGGATGCTCAGGATATTAGAGCGCACAGTTCAGGCTGGTGAAGACCTTGACCCATTCGGAATAACTCATCTACAACCACCGTCCGTACCTAAGTCGCCGTCTAAGAAGAAGGCGAAGAATGGTGCGAAAGGAGAGGATCGCCGCTCTAAATCCAGGACGCCACATCCCGACGAGGGCTTTGACGAAGACGATGCATCCGAGCACGCGACGGTGACTGAAGCTGATCTACGAGGCTTATGCAGGGCACTCAGTCTTGCGAAGGATAGCATATACGCCGCAGATTGTTGCTTGGCTCTGCTTGGCGGCGAACGGCTCACGAAACAGGTGCGAGCTCGAATACTCCTCATAGACGTGCTTATCAACCTGTCGTCAGCTGTACTCAGAAGAGCTGATCACAGCGTGTCTTTCTACCATCAAGAACCAGCTCTCACGTATCATATACCCATTCGTCGAGGCGTCATCGGAGTTGTCCAGTCAATGTTCGCCTCTCCTCCGCCATGTTGTCCACTCGCCTCCTACAGAGCGTGATCAGGAGCGACGTCTGCTTTCTGAGATCTTCCATGTGCTTTCATCTGTCTTACCACGCATCACCCAGCTGATATGCGCTGAGACAATGGCCATGTCCGAGAGCATCATTATACAAGCTGTCTACATCGCCATCGGACCATTTTTCGCGATCGACAACACGCTAGACAGTAAAGGACGTGAGAAAAAGGATAATGTGGTGATCAACACGCTGGGACCAAGTGCCATGCGAGGGCTGAGGCTTGAAGCATTATCGTTAATACGAAGCGTAAGATTCTACATTTTTACGGATGTAATATTCTGAGATACTGACTCATGAACCAGATCTTTGCAAACCATGAGGACCAACGGAGTTGGATCATTGAGGAAATTTTGTCTTCGCTGATTAAACTCTCGGACACCAAGCAGAAGGCGGGGCAATTCAGGTGTGAAGCTACACAGTGTCAAGCGACGTAAATAAGCCTTGACTGACTTGCATACAGACTAAGGGACGGTCGTTCTATCCGGACTGTATCTGCTCTATTGCTGCAACTCGTGCAGACATCCGCGCACGATGTACACATGGAGGCCGAATCGTTGCGCGATTCGCGATTGCAGGCCCTAGCTCTTCGTCGGCAGGATAGCGCGAATGACGTAGAGCCCACCTTTCTTGACGAGAAAGACATGGAGGTGAGTTATATCTACGCACATTCTTATTGGCGCTGAAATGCGAGCAGGAGCTTCGATTATACACGTCTGGCTTGGATTCAGCGACCAAAGCGGCAAAGACTATCATCGCATTCTTGACGCAACGGTGAGTTGATTACGGAATCGCGTCTGCGTTACCCAATTGACACATAAGCCCCAAAAGATCTGGCAAAACGAAGACCACCAAGAATGCCAACGAGGCGGAATACCGGTCGATCTTTGATAACCTGATCGCCGATCTTCTGACTGTCCTGTTCTGGCCTGAATGGCCCGCTGCGTCCATCCTTCTCGGTGTAGCGTCGAAGTTCATGGTTCGTATTGCAATCCTCCTCGCAGTCCAACTTTATGCATATAGTATACCGCAGATCTCGTCTCTAGACGATGTCAAGACAACCAATCAGAACGACAACAATGCTGCAAAGACCATAGCCCTGGATCATTTGGGTGTAATAGCGGCGCGTCTGCGCACTTGTGCAGTCCAGAAGAAGAGAGCGGAAGAGTCTGGGCCAGGTTTGAAGTGTATCGAAGAGGTAGAATCTCCGCTTCCGGTCATGTTCAGCTGCTGAAATGTGATTCGCAGATTGTTAACCAGTTGGATGTTGAAAGTCTTCAGATGTTACTTGACGCACACCAGGACCTCTCTGCGTACTTGTTTACTCGGGCAAGTGAGGACCAAGCATTCGGTGTACGTTCATCATTCTATTAATTGTTATATGAGCTAACGAGACCTGCAGAGTGCAAGAGAGCTGGCAGCCGTCATTTTCGGCGAGGACCTTGCTAAGGCTCTTAAGCAGTGCGCGAAGCAGCTGGAAGATGCTGGCGAGGACGAATCCCCGGAGCCGAAGCTACCGGAGTTCAGTAACGAACTAAAGAATGCTTTGCAGAATATCTGGAACGAACGCACGATAGATGTCTTTGATTCGGGGTATGTAACTGTTGTCACTCATCTGAGCCCAGAGTTAACGTCGTTGTCAGTGTCTCCCAGGAAGAGACAGCTCGCGTGGATCGGCTAGCCGAGACCATAGGTATCACGCAAGGTCTGAGGAGCTACTTCAACCCGATTTTGAACGTCGTCTTGCAAGCGCTCGATGCACCTCCTGTCTTTATGCGTACGAAAGCCTTGAAAGCTTTGGGTCAGATTCTCACCAGCGATCCTACTATCCTCGGTCTTGTAAGTGGTCGACGACAGCCTGCTGCTCGGAATCTAATTTATGTCTGCAATGTTCCTAGGAAGACGTCCGAAGGTCCATTGAGAGCCACCTTCTTGACAGCTCCCCAGCCGTGCGAGACGCAGCTGTGGAACTCATCGGCAAGTACATTGTGGACTTCCCGCATCTGGCCAGCAAATACTACCGTCAGATCGCGGAACGGATAGCGGTGCGTATGAAACCGAGCATATGCTCGTCTGCACCATGTTAATGGTCAACACAGGACACTGGCCTCGGCGTTCGCAAACGCGTCATCAAGCTCATGAAATCTGTCTATAGCGTCACGGATGATAGGAAGCAACAGGTCGATATTTGCCAGCGAATAATCTGTCGGATGCTGGATGAGGACGATACCGTAAAGGATCTTGCCTGCAAGACGGCCGAGGAGCTCTGGTTCCAGGACGCGCCCGTTGCCACTTCGCGGGAGAAGTCTGCCGACCCTATGGCTCAATTGCTGCGCAAGGTCTCCATCATCATGGAGGTGTCGGGCGGCTTTAAGGATCGCAACTCGCCGCTTGAGGAACTCTTGCACAAGATTATGTCAGAGAAGCCTGATTCAGAAAAGAGTCTGCTGCATCGTCGCTACACTGAGATATGCGAATGTCTCATCGACGGGCTGGTGGATGCCTCAGAACTGCCTGAATTCGTATGTGGTGCTATTCTTGCTTAGATTGAGCGCTAATAGTTTCGCGTCTCGTAGACCGTGGTCAACTGCGTACGAACCATATATCTCTTCACATCAGCCTATCCTGCCGTCTTGTCTGCCAGTAATGCCCAGACTCTGCTACCTTACTTGCAAACTGCTTCGAAAGTACGTAGCTTCATGTTTATCTTCGCCCTCTCTAACGGCCATTTCCATCAGCCGGAGGATCAAATTATTTCGGATTACATCCTACGAATATTCCGGACTTCAGTTCCTCACTTGCCCAAGACGGCGAAGGCATTCGGCCAGGAACTGCAGGCTGCATTGCAGCCCATGATTTTGAAGCCCTCAGCAGCATCCAATGTCATGGTGTGTGGTCGTGGGACTGGACTTTTTTGACCTATCACTGACTTCGTGCAGGGGTTGCAAGAAATCGTCGCTTGTCTCTGCGTTGTTGTCCAGCACCTAACTCTTGAGTTCAAGCGACTAGTCTCGCTACTGCGGTCCTGCATCTGTAAGGCTCGGTATTGCGCGTGTCCGGCTCGACGGTGCTGACTATTATGTCATTTAGCCCGCTTACTTACCCTCGTGAAGACATCTACGGACGATATTGTTCCGCGAGACATCCGCGCATTGCCTATTCTGATCCTCATCGTCGCACTCCTCTGTGAACATTGTAACTTCGAGCAGCTGCGAACTGATGCTAGTCCAGTTACTGACGAGACATTACCGGAGATCCGTAAAGACTTGGCGGCTTTGACCAAAGTAGGGGACTCATGGCATACCTTCATATGATTTGTTGACGTGTTGCTCTAGGGAACTGTGAACGAGTACATTTATACCGTCTTCCTGCGCCTGTATGACAAGTTTACGGAAAGCTCGCAGCGGAACCGGATCTTGCAGTGCCTGGGTGCGTGGACAGTCATACTGGGTTACACAAGAGCTGACGAGAGCTGTGTATATAGGCTTTCTCTTCCGTGCGCAACCAGCTCTTTTCACAACCGAAACATCTTCACGCATCATGGACGACATCTTCTCCTCGTCGGACAAAGAAGCACGAGGCCGACTGTTGAAGCTCATGCAAGATTTCCTTGTTACAGAGGCAGAGAAGCATGCAAATTTGCAGAAAGAGAATGGTATGCTGGCTATCCACGTTGGTATCTGGTCTCATTGCTGTGTAGCTATGGCGAAAGCAAAATCATCCGATGAGAAGGTCAACATGCAGGAGCTTGTTGGGAATACCGATGGCTTCGCTGAGTCTGGGTAAGCGTACTTTCCTACACTTTGGTGTTTGAGTGAGTATACTGACAACTGCACAGTGTCAGCTCAGCTGTGGTTCAGCGATACCTGCAACATATTCTGGATGCGGCCTTGTCGCGGGAAGCTCAGATACAGGGCCCTGCTGTGGATATTCTCACATTCACAATTAAGCAAGGTCTGGCGCACCCCCTCCAGGTAAGCTGACCGCATAACACGCAAAGTACCATACTCTAATGGGCTCTGTAGTGTTTTCCGATTATCGTGGCGCTAGAAACTAGTCCGAACAGTGTTCTGAGCGGGCGTGCCAACGCACTTCATGGTATCCTGCATAGCAAACATACGTCATTGCTTAACACGAGATATGTTGCGAGCGCGCGAGCTTCCTTCGATTACCAGAAAAAAGTGAGCGGAGGTCAAGTGTACGGTATGTCTCCTCCACCTCCTCTTGATGTCTAGATGTCTTATTATTGGCTAGGGTATCGGATGATGCCAAACCCTACCTCTCTCCTGCATCGCTGGCATTCACTTGTCCGGGACAAGCGAATCACGCGGCAAGACTTTCTCAGGGCGCTAGTCAAGGTGTTCGACGTTGAGTTGAGCTCGACTTTCCAGGTATGACATCGTGTCTACAAGTTCTCAATGGTAGACTTACACAAATACTAGGACGACATTGACTTCGTCCGATACATGGCGGAGAATTTTGCGTCTTTCGAGTACAAGGCACAAGAGGAGGTTCTCACGGTCCTAAAATATCTCACGTCCATCCTTTCCACTTCTGGCATGCAGCTTGTGGAGACTCTGTCGCCTGCACACCTCTTGAAGCAGCTGCACGGACCCTCTCTACCGGAAGCGCAGGTACGTTACATGCATGTTTGTCCCTCGACGTTTGCTCAGGAATGTACACAGGTCGAGAACAGTGTGCCACCGGCGTTTACTCCTGAGGGTGAGAAACTTGTCTTTCATATACTTGCCTTGAAGCTCATGTACCGGCAGAGTTTGCAGAGCGTCTGCCGTTGATACAAAGCTCCGTAATTATTGCTATTATTATGATGCTCAAGGCCCATCTCAAGACCTTGTATGGTATAAGTGAGGAGTAAGTCTGCACTCTTTACTCTGCGCCGCGCTTTTCTGAAAGTCTTCCTTCAGGAAATGCGCGAAGTGGGTTATTGGGAAGAAGACTGCGGTAGGCGACCGGCCTGCGACGAGACGCCACGAGAAGCCTTTGTCGTGGGACCGTCTACCATTCGCGACGGCGCCGATTCTGAGCAGCCAGGATCTTACCGCTCAGCGCGATAAGGTATGTATTTGCGGACCCTTGCCTCGTCCCATCGTTAACCGCCTCGGCAGTTTTTGGAGATCTGGAGCGAGGACGGTGTCACCGGCGAACCGGAGGAAGACTCTTTTGACTGAAATGTGTCCCTAAGCTCGTTGCTATCGCATTGCTCATCGCTCGTTATGCTCTTGCTCTCGCATTCCTGATCGTTACTCTAGGACTCCTTTATACCCAGCTGTATGTAATGCTTACCTTGTAGAACCAAGCTTAGTCAATCATTTGCGCCCGTCTGCTTTGGAGCAATCCATGTGATACTCACGAACTCAGTCAGGACCCGAAGATGTGAGCGGATATGAAGGAAATAGGCTTTATACGGGAAGGCCCAGAGGCGCAAGGGAGCCCATGGCCTAGACTGCGGATAACGACGTTGTATTGCTCCATGCTTGGTGTGGGTATGGTTTATAAATGCAAGAACGACAGCAATATACATGCGCGGCGCCTGTGAGTGCACCCAATCGATATCACTACTCGGAAGAGCGGTAGGCAAACAGGTTCAGCACATCGTCAGAAGACAGCTGATCCTGGGCTCCGCGAGCGTCCCTGATATCTGTATCGTCCTCGTCGTCCTCGTCGTCTCCCTCCGGTCGGATAGCGGGCAAATGACGCGTCTTGGGACCGTGCACACTGTGCAGCCAGGCGCCCTCGTCATCTGAGCTGTCCGCGTGCAACACGACCCTGTTCATCTGCGCGTCCCGCAGGATGGACATGAAGTTCGACAGCCGTCGAGCCGGCAAGGATTTCTCGTCCGACGCACGCGCCAAGAACACGTTCTCCTCCTCATCTTGCGGCGTGGAGAGGCGCGAGGACACAGTGGACGTGGACGCCGATGTCGCGGTGTCTGGGTAACGCGGTCGGGAGGTGTGCGACGGGCCCTGACGTCCAGCGGTAGCAGTGCTTGTGGAGGATGTATCAGAGGGTGTGCGCGCCGTCGGACGGTGCCTGTCAGGACCTGCAGCCCGTGGTGCCGTCTGGACAGGGCAGATCCTGTCCGTGCGCCGCATGTGTTTCGCCGGGATCTGCGCGGGCCCGGCGGCAGAGCGACGCCGTTTGGACCCTGCCGCAGGCGCGGGGGTCTTCTGCACCCAGCAACCGAGCATGTCTTCCCAGCGCCACTGGCTGCCCGCGGGCACGGTACCCTTGCGCGGCGTCTGCCCACCGCTCGACGGCCGGACGCCGTCGCCGGAGTGCGCGAAGCAGCGCCTCTCCGCCGCGTCGACCCGCCGCACTATTTCATGCCGCAGGCGCTCGAGCGCAGCGAGGAAGGCAGAGTGGTGCGACGCAGGGTCGTAGTGGGAGCCTGTCTCGGGTGTCAGGTGCTCAACGTGCACGAGCGCGCTCGACCAGAGTGAAGTTTCGAGCAGGTGATAGGCGTGGGCTCGGAGAGTGCTCGCCCAGCGTTCCAGGGCAGCGATCGTGGGACGGACGAGGGTGGCCGCGTTAAAGACCCCGTCTTCGCTCGGTTTGGAGACCTGGGACATTGTGACATCGATAAGGATGCCAAGGGTCTCCGATTTTGCTGGCGCAGCGCCGAGGATGGAGTGCAAGCTCGTTGATACGGCTTTGGGTAGGAGCCCGGCTATTGGAGGCGCCAGAGACATGGCAGAGAGGCAAGCGATGGCGTCAAAAAAGACCCTGGACTCCTGTGATTCCGACAAATGATGAAGTCGAGATGCATTGGCACATACTATAATATCGGAAATGATGCTTATTTCCTCGATGGCCTTCGCGTCCAGGGGAGGTGTGGAAATGTCGTGGAGCCGCTGGCAGGCGTGGCTTAGCCACTTGCCAAGGCGGCTAGCAAGTGAGACAAGACTCGCAGGGATAGCGCCACCATTCTTCGAAGACTCGGCGTGCAAGGCAAGGAAATGCCCGGCCGAAGAACACATAGACAAGAAGGCAGAGTAATTTTTGGATCGAAGGCTTCGTGCAAGATGTATGGTCGCTTTACAAGTCCAAGCCTGGGCTCCGTGGTCAGCGGAGAAGCCACAGATAACCTCGCTGAGAGTCTGCACGAACGTCTCCGCAGTTATGACTCTTCCGGCGGGCGGCGAGCACGCGTCCAGAAGGTGCACGAGGTATCTCGAATGGACGGGGTGGACGATCTCCAGAATGAGGGTATCGGAGGTGCTTGTTAGCGTAGATAGCTGTAAAGAACGTGCAAGGAGGTGATGAAGTATCATGCGCGACTCCGGAGTGAGGTTGTACGAGATGGTGAGCTCCAGGAGGATTGCCAGTAGCGTATGGTACGATGAACAGAGTGTCAATATGAATGAGAGGGCGTGGGAAATGACAGTATGCCTGCAAGATATTGAGCTTTACTAGTCCTCAGCGGGAGATAAGAGAGGTACTTACTTGCGATATTGAGGGTATACAGCGTCGTACAGTGAATCCAATATGTCCTGGTCTTCTTCGTCGTTGGCCTCCTCGCCCTCACGCTCCTCCGCCGACATGCGTATCTGATCTTCAAGATTGCTCCCGACAATGCTAGCGCACATGGCAGCCAGGCTCCTGGCGTGCTTCTCGCCGCTCGGTTGCGGGGTGCTCCTCCGCGAGCCAGTGCCCGACGTGAGGGTGGCCTGCAAGATGTTCCGGAACGCGTCTCGGACATCATATATACGCCGGGAGAGCTCGAGTTTCTCCCGCGACGAGCGGTCCAGCTTGGACAGGACACTGAGCTTCTCGGGAGGCGGGATAACCGCCAGCGGCGGCTCGTTGCGCCGTTCGCCCGCGTCGGCGCCGCTGTGACGCGACGAGCTACCGTAGGTCACGACCACGGACCCGCGCGACCGCTGAGACGCAGCTTCCGGCGAGTACGACGCGAGTTTCTGGCATCTGACCCGCAGCGGCCTCAGCAGGCGAGAGATTCGGGATGTGGTGAGGTGTTCTCCGGTCTGGGTGTTCATAAAATCGGCGAAAACTTCAAGAATATGTGGGCGTGGTATCCAAAATGTGTGTGTGCCGCCAAGATTGCCAAGGACCGCTGGAGGACGAGAGGAAAAGACAGGCTCGAGGAGTTAGCAGACAGGAACAATGGTTCGGGCGGTTCGCTTGGCTTTTTGATGGCATCATTTCCGTCGGTCCCGCACAGCGCGGACCGCCTGCGCGGCCGTCACAGGCCTAACTCTCGCAGCAACTGTCTGCAAGCTCAGGTGAAGTTCAAACGACGAGCTATTGCCGCGTAAAAAATTTGACGAAGACTAGATTCGTTGCCATGTCGTCTCAAGCCACCTTTCCTCCCGACGGGAAGTACGTACAATCGGTACGGGATTCATGCAGATCGCTGCGTGAACGCGCAAACATTACGGTAAGGATCACTTTCCCGCCAGATCGGTGGTAAAATTTTGGGCTGCTAGTGCTCTCGCTGCTGACAAAACCTCCGTTGTCGGCTTTTGAGACGGTGAAGGCGGCCGATGGCCCGGCTAGCAGCTAGTAGCCAGGGACATGCGCACTCGCACCCTCTTACCACAACGGCATGACACTCATCTCCTCGCAAAGATCAGCTCCGATGCCATACGGCGCCTCCTGTTCTCCCCGTCGTTCACCGGCACCTACGAACGCCTACGAGTCGCGCACGGGATGGCCCTGCCCCTCGTCTTCCCGTCCGTGCTCGCGGAGCTCAACCTGCTCGCGCTGCTCTCGCTCCTGAACTTTGCGTCGGGCTACCGCGTGCCGCTGCACGCGGCAACGGGCCGCGGCGCGTTCGACAGCATCCGCGCCTTCGTGTTCTCGCTCTACATATCGTCGTCCGTCGGCGGCGAGGGCGACCTGCTCTCCGCGCGCGGCATGCAGAGCGTCGCCGCGGGGAAGGTCGCGGAGCTCATGGGCGTCGCGGACAAGGTGCACGTCGACCAGCCGTCGACCGTCCCGGGTGTCACCATGAGCGAGCTTGGCGGCCCCGTGTGGGAGGTCGTGCAGCTCGTCACGAAGGTGCTGAAGGAGACCGGGGACGTGCTGGTCAATGGCGGCTACCAGGACCTCGGGGCCTTTGTCCTCGAGGCATTGAAGGAGGGCGACAAGGTCAGGCGGAAGAACGAGCCTGGCAGGGAGGACCCCGAGTGCGATGTCATTATCGAGCGGGTAGGCGATCGCGGCCGTTCCTGGTGTGCACTGCGCTTATTGGTATACAGTTGGTGAAGGCCATACCAGCGTTCCGAGACATGGTTGTAATCGATGGACAGCGTAAGTTTGCGCGAATTTGCATTTATTGAGCGGGTGGTAGCTGATGGTGCTCCTTCCAGCCGTCTACTGCTTCAAGAAGGCCATGCTGACGCTGCACGCTATCGCCCTGCGATACAAAGACTCACCGAACGCTTCCGTGCCGGTACCACGCACGGACAACCTGCCAGTCTTCTCAGATAACGTTATCCCGTCTATGCTTGTACACCTGGGCGTTATCGATCTCTCCACCTCTACGCCCGCCGTGGGTCTGCAGGACATCTTCCCTTTGGCGAAGCAGAGGGAGACCCTAGACCTCCTGCTCGGCACAGCCCCACCTCAATCCGAGAATACCGAAGGCGCCAGGAAGGGGTCCCCGAAAGAAGGCCCTGTTCTGACGACGGAGCAGGCATTCGTTCTGCGTGCGGCTGCCGTGGACGCATGCGAACTGATTGTGCAATACGCACGGAACCTGTCTGACGAGGAGCTCCGGATGGAAGACGGCCGGGAGCTCAGGTGGCTCAAGACAGTCACGGTACCCGAGCTCGATGCCTGGGCCTGGGCGGTTGCGAAGGATCGCGCGGACTATCGGAGCCTGGAGCGGTTCGTGCTGCGCAACACGACGTATTTCTGAAGACAAGCAGTGTGCTACCATGTACCTATCTCGTTTGACGACCCAGATGCAGCCACAGGTGAACAGAATCTGATGCGGACGGCGAGCATTGCCGGGCGTACTAGTGATTGGCGTGTGGCTCAGGCGTGGGTGCGCGCCGTGATTGCCAGAATGTCGGTGGGCCGCAAATGAGGCTTCTTGATGACAATAAGTTCTGTCCGAGGCGTCGAATGGAGCGTTGCTTGGGCTTGTGTACCCATTCCTTTCTGGTAACCGTCCTCTCCCGCGACTCCGCCGTGGCCGCCCCAACCACAGCGCTTTCCATTTCCGGTCAGAAGCGTCCCCTGTAGGCGCCAATTGATCCCGGGTGCATCCCCGAGACGCCGGACGCGCATCTTCAACCTGAGCCTTCCGCACCTCGCGTCTCCAAAACCCGCGGTGAGCAGACGGCGAGGCCGCACTCACCGCTTCAATGTGCTCACTTTAATATTCGCCGGCAGAGCAGACAGCCCGTCCTCAGAAATGCTGCGCATTGCCCACCGCCTCCGCGCTCCGACACGCCTCTCAGCGATGCGTGGCATGCGGTACACGACCGCGGCGCCTGACGGTTAGTTCCTAGCCTCAATTTAGCCTTTTTCTGAGGGCCCACCGCCGTCACAGACATCCGCAAGCGTCTCACCGATGAACTGAAGACGGCCATGAAGGTCTGTGCCTCATTTCCCTCCCCACCGTCCTTTGCAAATTTGCTGAGACGCCCTGCGCGTCCGTGCCAGGCCAAGGATGCCTTCACGTCCACAACCATCCGGGTACGTCCAGGACATGTGCGAGCAAATCGCACGCCGAGAGCCGCCACACATCCAGTTTTTTTTCCTCTTGCTGACGCCGCGTGGCCCCACGCCATAGTCCGTGCTCGCAGAGGTCTACTCGGCCGACAAGCTTCAGGCGCAGCCGCTGCCCGGCGGCGGCGTCGTCTCGATCCTCCGCAAGGCCATGACGCGACGTGTGAGCGCTCCCTTTCCGCCGCTCGCTGGCCCCTCCGAGACAAACTTTTTTTTTCCTCACCTCACATTTTGATACGCACGCCCCAGGCCGACGCCGCAGCCGAGTTCGACAAGGCCGCCCGGCCCGACCTCGCAGAGAAGGAGCGCAGGGAGGCCGACGTCCTCCAGGCCTTCGTGCCCCCGCTGCTCGCCCCAGCCGAGATCGACCGCAGGCTCCAGGAAGTCTTCGCCGAGCTCCAGCCGGCACCGGGTGACAAGAAGGCGATGGGCCAGGTCTTCAAGGCCTTTTACGCACGCGTCGACCGATCGGCCGTCGACACTGACCTCGTCAAGAAGCGGGCAGAGGCCCTTCTCGCAGCAGCGTGACCATGGACGCGCACACACGCCGGCATCGCAAACGAGCCAAAAAAACCGCATCCGGCATTTTTTTATAGACACTCCGCGGGATCCCATGTAGACACTACTATTTAATCTTACACACAAGCCCCGCTCAGCCAATGTGATCGAAAGAGAGACGTAAACGAGAAACAGCAGTGCCTCGATTGCACATTAAAGAACCGGCGCTACCGGCGCGTCTGCTGATGATGGGCCCGCTTCCTGCGCAGATCCCGCAGGAGGGGCGGCAGCAGCAGGCTCGCCTTGCGGCTCACGCTTCAATGTCTCAGAGCCAAGCGCAGCACCCCCTGCGTCGGCGTCGGCGTCGGCGTCCGTCGCGGGCTGCGCAGGAACGTGGCCTGCGTGCGCCGCGAGCCCGGTCTCCTCCCGCACGGGCAGCACGCTCCGGATGCGCGTGAGCTCGTCCACGCAGCGCTGCACCGCGCCCGCCACGTTCTCGAGCACGCGCAGCCGCTCGTCGATCGCCTCGCGCGTCAGCCGGTCGAGCCGCCCCAGCTGCTCGTCCGTCAGCGTCGGCGGGAGCTGCACCAGCGGCGCGCGCGACGCGGCGGGCTGGCGGTACCGCGCGTGCGCCGCCGTCGCCTGGCCCGGTGGCGGCCGGAAGCCCTGTGCCGCGGGCGGCGCGGACGTACGGTACGGGTACCGCTGACCGAGCTGCTGCTGCTGCTGCTGCTGTTGCTGTGGTAGTGGTTGCTGGAGGTAAGGAAGTGGTGGTAGCGGTGGTGGAGGCGCGGCCGTGAGATCGTACAGCGGGATCAGCGACGGAATTTGCGGACGAGCGTCAGCCGTCGCCTGTGGTGGAGCTGGTGCTGACGTTGCCGGAGGCGCTGATTCCGTGCCCGCCGAGGTCGTGACGTCCGCACTGCCCGAGCTGGCGGCCGAGCCGCTCGTGCTAACCGCGACGTCCGCCGGCGCCCGCACTTCCGACGGCGCGCGACCAGACTGGAACCTGCGCAACGCAGCAAGGGCCGCCGCGTCCCGAGGTGTCCCCGGACCGTCCTCTTCAGCGGAGGTAGATTGCGAAGGGCCCGCCGACCCTGACGATGACGCAGGTTCCTGATTTGGCTCGGCAATGGTCGGCGTTGGCCGCGCAGTGGCGCTGTCGCTGCCAGGATTAGCTGCCGTGCGAGAGGACTCTGGGGCGGGCTGCTCGTCTGGACGCGGTGGGAGATTCGGCTGGCCTGGTGCAGGTGCTTGCCACTGGGCGTCCCAGGGGTGCCACTGGTTCCCTGGCCCATAGAATCCTCGGTAAACTGGCGGAGGCTGCAGCTGCTGGGGTGGCAGCGGTTGCATCGGATAGGGAGGGTATGGGTACAGATACCCTGGCGGAAGCTGCTGCCCAGGCGCCGGCCACCCAGGGTTCACGGGTTGCGCACCTTGCGGTCCGGCTGCGATAAATTGAGGTGCAATCTGACCGTTGGCAAGCTGGCCAGGCGCAAGCGGTGGTTGCAATGCAAGTCCCAGCACGCGGCCGAGCCAGCCCAGGGCACCATTCGCGGCAGCCTGCCCTGGCTGCTGTGCCTGTGGAGCGGCGTTCGGCTGTTGGGCTGGTGGACGAGCGCCTCGCGCGCCAGCCTGGGCAGCGCCGCGGTTAGGCTGATCAGTTTCGAGTACAGTGCGGCGGCTATGGAGATTTCGTCAGCAGAAATTCTTCAGCGCCCACAGGAGACAGATAACGCAAACAAGGGAATGACTAACCATGTGGGACAGCTCTGCTGTCTTTCCAGCCAGGAGCGGAGACATTGGAAATGGAATATGTGTCCGCATGGAAGTTTCTTTGGGGTCACGTTGGGTCCATCTTGAGTTTGGTTCGCGTTATTCGCCTCGGTGGCCGCTTGACCGGTTGGCGCGTTCTGATTATTCGCAGGGGCGATCAATTCTTCACGGCATATGATGCAAGTACGATCGGACATGGCCGTTAGCTCTTCTTCGGTTGCGTTAGGATACCGCCGATCCATGTCGCGAGTCGCATTATGGTAGCGAATGAGAGCGCGCAACCGGGTAATAAACGACCGCGCTGTGAAGTAGACGTCACGAATGATGTTGAGTGGCAGTCCATAGAACGTCAAAACCACGACAAAGAACGTCAGATATGTTGCCAACTTCATGAAGTCTATGCGGCGGGGATAGGATCAGCGACACCAATGGAGCACCGTGGTAGAACATACCAGTCACAAGTTCGATGTAGAAGATGTACATGCTCTTATTCTCCCATGGAGGGGCGTTCGTTCCACCTCGCGTACTGGCGCGCCGAAGTTCAATACTGCTCAAGCCATATCTTGCCAGTGAATTGAGTGCGCTGGCCATTAGAATAGCATACTGCAAGCAGTACCATATCAGCTTTTATCTCACATTTGAGAACTCTGAGAGCGCTCACTTCACTGGCAAAAAGGACGGTACCGCCAATGCCATTCTGCAGCGTGCTATCCACAGCGAAGAGTAGCATGACAAAGTCGATCGTCCAGAGCAGGCAGAATAACGCGGCGAATCTGACGTGAAAGAGGACAGGAGGGCCAGGGTAAGGGACCTGGTCCATCTACAGGCGCAAACCGTCAGTTTCTAGAACACGCTGAATTCGGCGGCGGGAGCTAAACCATTGCATGCGAGTTCAATGTATCGAGCCAACAGCACGTATACGCTAGCAGAACCTTGAATGCAGACGGACTACCGTACTCACCGATTCCACACGGTCCGCCATGAGCCAATGGAAGCACTTGATGAACAGGAGGAATCCGAACATGACGACGAACGGAATGTCAAAGTCGTCCCGAAATATCGTAAACGCCAGCAATGATTCAGTCACGAACATCCATGTCTGGTCGTAGAGCCGCTGATGGAGGCGCCACGGTGTTAGCTGAGCCCCAAACGGTGCGACTAGCGAGACATGCCTCTACTTCGCGTGGTTGCAGGGGTCCGAAGAATATGCGTTGCAGAACACGTCCGGATAATAACGCCAATAGGAAGCCGAAGTTGGCGAGGACCTGCGGGATCGTTACACACGGTGCGCCCATTCATACGTGGAAGCACACTCACCAGGAGGCTCCGACCGCTCCGAGACAGATAGACCGACATCGAGTAGAAGCTGCTGTATGTCCTGCACGCATTCCCTATCGTTGCGACGGTCGCACAGATGCTGAACACGGCATAGAGGAATATCCTGTTCGCGGTGAAGGCCGAGGTGAGAGGCTGCATCCTCTGACGAACGAGATCGTTGAGCGGCATGGCTGCCGAAGTGAAACAAGCACAGAGCTAGCAGCTGGCCGTTTTCCTGTCTGCGTGGTGCGTGTCGTGTGTACAAAAGTAAGAAGCTGTGTGGAAAAGGTCGTTGAGGCCTGGCCGAGCAAGCAAGTCCGCGCTGAGCAGGCCGCGGGCGTCCGTCTGGAGCAGCACGACGTGGCTGATCGCAGCCTGGGGTTAGGGCTTACCGGGCGCCTGACCCCGGCAACTCCCTCCCGCGAGACCGCGCCTGCAGCGGCGCCTCTCGCGAGCCCTCGCGTATGGCTCTCTTTCCGGTGCACAGGGATTTAGCGTCCGCCTGAGTTTGTGGCCGAGCATGACCAGCGAATTTCATGTCGAGCTTCCTGACACCCGACGCTTTTTCTTTTCTATTTCAGAACTCGGGCACCTTAGCACGGTTTCACGCGTCTATCTGGGCGTCAGCAGCGCGCTTGCATGCCTCAGCGCTGGCGGATGTTTATTGAAGGTGAGGTTCCGCCCTGGCTGGCACGTCGCATCCAGGCTTCCAGCGACATACCTCCTAGTGCACCCCTCGAAACCGTGTCAGGCAGATTCGGATTTTCGGCTGATGGAAGCAGTAAATCCCGTCCTGACCTCTGCCGGAACGATGTGCATTCGCAGCGTCCTGTGGCGCCGGCTCCTCCAGTGAATATAAGGGGGTCATGTTTCGGCCCTTCCTGTCCTCATCTGCCTAACCACCCATGCCATCCTCTCGCAACTCGCCAGGCCTCCGCAAACGGCAGCTAACCCCGGAGCTCAGCGATGAGAAAGCCCTTCTCCATTCTCTAGGGTCGGCTGCCAGCGCGAAACACACCGCCGCCGGCCGCTACCTCCTCGTCCTCGTCTCGCTCTCCATTTCGGCGTTTGTGTTCTTACGGAGCTCCCACAGCGCTGTTGACACGCCCCAGGCATACGCTCTGTGTTCTCCCGACGGTGCCAGCATCTACACTGTCGACGATGCCTTACCCCGGGTGCAGTGCTTTGTCGTCGAGGACGAGACTTTCGTCGATATCGGCTCCCTAGGTCGGTTACCCACCTCCATGAGAGCTTTCTACGTGACTTACCATGTGCCCAGAGGACATTCAAAGGCGTTGGCGCGGATCGGATGGGGCCGCAAGCGGTGCCGCCGCGCCTGCATTACCCGTTCGGTTCATCAAGCCTGGTGCTGTTATAGTCCCGGGACTTACAGGCTAGTGTCCTAACTTTGCTTCCCCAAGATCTCCGCGCCTCTTCTCCTCCTTCCGAAACAGCTGACCTTCGCCCGCACAGATTCCCACGCGCACATTCTGGAATACGGCTTCACCAGGTTGCTTCCGATGGAAGGCACGCAGACTGCCAAAGGTGCGCGATCGATGTTGGCGTGCTTCCTGCGATCCTGCCTCACCTCGTCTCGCGATCTGGCAGAGACGGTCGGCCGCATTAGGACCTACATCTATTCTAACCCCGGACTCCGTCACAACCGAGCCAAGTTTGTGGAGGGCTGGGGTTGGGATCACACAAAATGGCTCAACTCAACTTTTCCAACTGCTGCAAGTGCTTCTCTCTGCGGCGTGATTGCAAAAACTAATTGAACTGTCGCAGGACGATTTGGAACGAGATCTTGTGGTCGCTGGACGCCCTATCGTGCTACAAGCCAAGGATGGCCACGCACTTTGGGTATCCAAGAGAATACTGCAAATGATGGAACCAATTCCTGACGAAGTCGAGGGCGGAGTTATTGTCAGGGATTCCCATGGCCGTCCCACAGGCATCTTCCTCGACAACGCTCAGGAGCTTGTGAATGCCCTTCGCCCGGAACCAACCTACGAACAGCTGGAGAAGCGGTTTAACCTCACTGTGCAAGACGCTGTCACACATGGACTCACAAGTATTCACGACGCGGGTTTCGATCCCGTTTCGCTGAAGTTCTTCCGTCGGTACGCTCTCCAGCCCTACATTCGTATGTTTGAAATATTGATCTCGCGTCTGCAGAGCTGCTGAAGAGGGAAAGCTTCCAGTGCGTTCGCGCTCGTTTCCTCCGCTACTTTTCGGAACTGCTATCTGACCTCGCCCCCAAAGATTCGCGTGTATGGTATGACGCACTTCAACGAGTCTGCCGACTATTGGGGTGACCGCCGCGAGAAATTAATCGGCGCAGGCAACGGCCGCCTTACCGCTCGCAGTGTTAAAATCTTTGCCGATGGTGCGTCAGCATCTCTGCGGCCGCAGCGTTTGCTAATGGTCGTCTGTAGGTGCGATGCGGTCGGGAGGTGCAGCGGTATGTTCTTGGGCCGGCTGCGGTCTTTGCTCTGCTGAACATTCTGCCCAGTTGTATGACCCGTACACCGATAATCCGACGACGCGCGGCGTGATGCGCATCGACCCAGAGTTGCTAAACACGGTCATTCCCCGCTTCCTCAAGGATGGCTGGCAAGTGGTAGGTAGAGCGGCAAGCTTGCCTCACATACGCTGATTGTGTCCGCCAGAATGTCCACGCTATCGGTGACCGGGCGAACGGGCTCGTGCTCGATGCTTTCGAGACTGGCCTGAAAGATGCGGACGTGAAAGCACTCCGACCCCGCCTCGAACACGCGCAGCTGCTTGCCGAGCGAGATATGGCTCGTTTCGGAGACCTCGGCGGTAAGTTGTGCAATCACACGCTGTTCAGGCTGTACTCATTCCGACCCTTAGTTATCGCAAGCGTCCAGCCCACTCATGCGTGAGTTCGGCCGTCTGTATTCCGTACCGCTCCACACTGACAGGCTTCCTGCAGCACTGACGACATGTGGTACGCAGAAGAGCGAATCGTAAGCCCGTTTTGCGCCTGGTTCGAGCTTTGGACGATTGCTCAGCGCACTGAATTGCAGGGCCCCGAACGTGTGAAAGGCCTGTATGCATTCCGAAGCATCCTCAACCACGGTGCACGCATAACCTTGGGCTCGGACTTCCCTGTTGAGGGTGTGAACCCGCTCTGCGGGTTCTACGCCGCAATCACCCGCCTCTCAGCAGAGGGCACATCGCCACATGGGCCCGACGGGTGGTATGTCCCTTTTCTTCCCTAGGCAGCCTCGCTTCCCGCTATATGGAGTTTAGGCTGATCTCTCCCGCGTTTGTCAACTTTGTAGGTTCCCGGAACAGCGCATGACGCGTGCAGAGGCTCTGAAAGGCAAGTGCAGATGCGATCAGCCGCACGTTGCGCATTTGCTCACGAACTCTGTTTGGGCCTGCAGGTATGACGCTCGACCCCGCATACGCATCCTTCACGGAAGGCATCCTCGGATCCATCTCTGTCGGGAAGCGGGCCGACTACGTTATTCTCTCGCAAGACATTATGACCGTGGCACCAGAGAAGATCCTTGATACTCAGGTGGTCGCGACGGTCATAGACGGCAAACCTGTCTACGGAAACATGTGACTCTCAGACAGTTGGCGTATCCGGTTCTTTTCGTGAAGTCGTATCACGATGTGATCCTGGCCGTCTTGTTGGGACAAGCATTGCTCTGATTCGCATGTACCCTGGTCCAGCCTAACGGCCATTTATCTGCTATGGCGCTTCCTCTGGAGCTGGAATTCGTAACTGACCAAATTTTGCATATGTTGTCGGAACTTGATACCCTGTATACATTATATTATTGATTGATGCGTTGGCCTATAGTCATCCATGCGATGCGTGATTCTGTCTGATGACTTCGTCTCCATTTTCTTCACTAGCGAGTCGAGTCGTGTTCTATACAGAACTGGTCAAATTCGGGCGCGCGATAGGACAAATAAATAAGCATGGCTCTGTTCTGCAGTACATTTCTGACATACCATGTCACCGGCGCATGTGCAATTTTTTGACCTTCTCCCGCGAAAATAGGACTCCCATTATGTTTGGAGCATTTTCCGGGGACTGTGTACAATGCGATCACGTGTGCAAATGAGTTGACGCGCGTGGGTCGCGACGCGTCGCGCGCCACGCTGCTTGCCCTGCACCATCATCTTCCACTCGTTCCTTACCTAGATGCCTGCGTTTCAAACCCCGCTTTCACACAAGGATAACAAGAGAAAGCTCGATGCAGACAGCGCGGGTGGGCCGGCATATAAGAGGCAGGCTGGAGTAGACGGCCGTGGAAGTGGCAGCGGAGCAGCAAAACCCGGAGGTAAACATTGGGCCGTACAGTGGTATGTGGACGTTGTACCACAATGTATGAGATATGACTTCTCAAACGTTGTGGAAGGCGCAATCCTCAGTATAAGAAACACAAAACATGGGACTATGACGGCGTCCTCGTCGTCAAAGGGAACTGGTGCGAGCTGTTGGACAACGAGGACGGACGACGGTAAGCCTCCTCAAAAAGCGCATATATGCTGATATCTTACGAGCCATTGTCAGTGTTGCCTGTGGGAAACCCTCTGGTGTGGAAGCCTCCAAGATAGAAGAAGACGTAGAGTTCCATCTCGGTGGCAAAGACGTCCGTGTGGACAACGCCATCAAGGCGTCAGAATACATGTCTGGCGCTTGCTTTTCTGGAAGCGTTGCGCTGACTGCTCCAGAGTCCGGCTCGAGCATGGCTGTGCATCGCAATTCTGGAACGGCTGCGAAGCAGTTCGTACCGCTCCGACCAAATAATGGCACTGGATTCAAGACGCCTTCCCTTACTCGGCTGCCTTCTGTCTCAGATAACAGCGCCGTGAGGACGTCTTCTCCATTGAACCAGAACCGCTGCGCGCCTTCTTTGGCGGCTTCCCAGACCAAAGCGGCAGGCGCGGGAGAAGTGAAGCCTTCGTACTGGTATGTCAACTGGCGCAAGCCTCAGCACAAGAAGCATAAGACGTGGGACGGCGATGCCTATCTTATGCACAAGGGAGATAAGCTTACCTTGGTTGCGGAGAAAGGACTAATGTAAGTCTGTGCGTCTTTCTGTGACATTTTTATACCGATGCATTTCCACCAGCGTCGGCACCAAGCAATGGGACGGTACCCCGATATATGTTGGCTATGAAGGCCGTATGGGTAACAAAGACTTTGAAGTCGACCATGAGATCACCCGAGCGGACATGCCAACTATTACTGGCGCAGAGGACTTTGACGGCGATATTGAGCTCGTGGGCAGCCAGGTCGAGGCAGCTCCATTTGTTGAGGCGAAGAAACCAAGAAATGTCGTCGATGTGGACACCTTGCCTGTGAAAGTGCCAAAAGCTCCACAGCCTGTGCCCGCACCCGCACCAAAGAAGTCTGTTGCGGCGGCTTCGTTCTATGCCCCCGTGCAGCAAGCGAGGCCCAAGGGTCCTTCGTACGTGTGATACCGGAGAGTGAGCATCTGACAACTCTAACTACCCGGTGCACAGGCATGATCCAGACGCACCGGGAGCGGTCGTCATGAAATCGCCAGATACTGCGCATATAGCCAAGTATAACAAAAAGTTTGTCATCCTCGGAACTTTTCCTCATTCACACTGATTGTGAAAATTCTGAAGGAACGCGCCAGTTGTCCCAGTGGTCATCGACCCCATTATCGCCCGCAAGCTGCGTCCACACCAGATTGAGGGCGTGAAATTCATGTACGAGTGCGTCATGGCTATGCAGGGACATGATGGAAGGGGCTGCATCCTTGCCGACGAGATGTATGTGCCTCGACCCTTTTAGTTATGTTGTGATTAACCGGTTTTTAGGGGTATGGGCAAAACACTGCAAACGATCACGCTTGTGTGGACACTTCTCAGTTCGTATTTACTGCATATATGGTGGTCCTGTCGTGTCTCACACGAGATTTGTGTCATTTAGAGCAGAACCCGTACGCTGGATTGGGTCCTATCGTCGGCAAAGTCATGATCGTCTGTCCGGTGACGCTCATCAAGGTAGGTTTTATCTCTAGTCTGGTGCCGTCTTTCCGCTAATGTATCCGCACAGAACTGGAAGAATGAGTTTCACAAGTGGTATGTTCTGTCATTTTTGCCTGGGCGAGAGGATTTACGTACCTGTAAGGCTGGGACGAGACCGACTAGGCATATTTACCGGAGACAAGGACAAGTCTACTATAAAGCAGTTTGTAAATTCGTGAGTCGTTCTGTCTGCTGGAGTTTTCGGGCTATTGCTGAGATTAATCACAGACGGATACATCATGTGCTAATCATAGGCTATGAGCGACTGCGGACAGTAATGTAAGTCTTCATACAAGCAAAGTTCTGTAGCGAGTGCTGACGAAATCTTGCAGCTCGGAGCTTCAGTACTGCATGTAAGTATTTTCGGGCTGCATACCAATCCTACTCATCGATATCGTCTGCAGTCCGCCTATTGGTCTTATCATTTGCGATGAAGGTATGTTGGCCACAATGGAGGCCCCCTGACGTTACTGACTGTAATCCCCAGGTCATCGTCTGAAATCTGCATCAAACAAGACGTCAACGATGTTCGAAGTCCTGACTACGCCTCGACGAATCATCCTGTCTGGAACACCAATCCAGAACGACCTGGGAGAATTCCACGCTATGGTTAGTGTCTTCAGTGTAGTTCCATGATGTGATCTAATCATTTCCTCAAAGGCGGACTTCTGTAACCCGGACTTACTAGGTCAGCAATGGCCAATGATAAACCCTCCTTGTGCTGATCCATCGTACAGGGAACTATAACAACTTTAAGAAGTTGTACGAAGTGCCTATACTCAAAAGCCGTGCTCCAGGGTGCTCCACCAAAGAGAGAGAACTGGGTGAGGCTCGACTCGAGCAACTGCTGGAGACCGCAAAGTCCTTCGTGCTGCGTAGGGATGCGAGCATTCTGAAGAACTACCTTCCACCCAAACGTACGCCGCTCCTCATGTTTCTCCCTTACCATCGCTTAATAGGTCTCCACGTAGACGAATACGTGGTCTTTATAACACCCACTCAGCTACAGCGCGACATCTTCCGTCAGATCCTCACGGCCGACAAGCTCGACAATCTCGTGCGGAACTCGACGGCCGAGTCACTTGCGCTCATCGGGATGCTCACCAAGGTCAGCAATAGCCCGATCCTGCTCAAAGCCGCCGCGGACAAGGCGCGCGAACAGGGGCGCGACGCGGAGGGCGAGCTCATCAAGAAGAATGTGTTCATGGAGGCAGCAAGACTCCTTCCAGAGAGGGCGCAGGTCGACGATGTGTCTTTGAGTGGTTAGCTCTCCCTATCTTTGACATAGCGCTTGCACTGATAAGCTCATGCAGGAAAGCTCATTGCACTGGCAAACCTGTTACGTGCATTGTATAAGGTCAGTTGATGACGCGCCCAAGCATCCAATCGATCACACGTAACGCTTTTGCAGGGAACCGACGAAAAATGTATCGTCGTTTCTCACTATACCTCGACGCTCAACATCATCGAGGCCTTCTGTAAGAAGAAACAGTACACATACCTGCGACTCGACGGGTACGCTACCTTCTCTTACACTCTAGCAATACATACTTACACGCGTTTCAGTTCAACTGCAGCGCAGAAGAGACAAGACTATGTTAACGAATTCAATAAATCGCTGCAAAGGCAAAGATGTACGTGCAACACGACGTTATCCCTGTACAAACTCGCTGACGTCCAGTCAGTTATATTCCTGTTGAGTTCCAAGGCTGGAGGTGTCGGTCTCAACCTCATCGGAGCCTCGAGGCTGTGCTTGATCGACTCTGACTGGAATCCAAGGTATGCTTGCACATCTTCCAGCTTCGATGTATATTATTGATGTCAGGGTCTAGTCATGATTTGCAGTCAATGGCTCGGATACACAGGTGGGTAATAACGTAGCCCGCAGGAAACACCACTGACAGCAGAGCAGAGATGGACAAAAGCGACCTGTGTTCATTTATCGGTTCTTGACCGCGGGGTCCATAGATGGTACGTCGCGGGCTGTCTTGAGATGGCATGGTGCTAATGTGCTCGCTATTGCAGAGAAGATCTACCAACGACAAGTCACGAAGCTTGGACTCAGTGACTGTAAGTATTATCTACGCTGACCGCTCCCTTCGTGCTGACGCACTGTATTTTCGTAGCATTTCTCGGAAAGGTTAGGGTCTTGCGCGCTTCATCCCAATGTGAAACTCAACAAGCTTTCGATAGGGCGGTTCTGAATCGAAGTCGGACTCTTTCACGCGCAAGGATGTAGGCACGGCGTACCTCGTATCTTGGTATCCTTCTGACTTTGGAGTTACTATAGCTGAGGGACATCTTCACCATTCATCCAAATACAGCATGCCATACCCACGACCTGCTAGAATGCCCATGTGAGGACGACTCTGGTTCGATGGCATCTACGAGGATATCATCGAAGGGTCCCACTGGTGGCTCAAATTCGGAGGCAGAAGACGAAGACGAAGACGATAGCTCTAATGGAGGCTTCATTCAGGCGTCTGCTGTTAAGCCCAAGCATATCGAGAAGCTCGACAAAGAAGTGCGTAGAGCCCCACTTTCGCGGATACCATCCACCTGACACTCACACTTCCCCAGTACTTGCGCCAGAAGAAAGCCCAACTCGCCGCCCTCGGACAGTGGACGCACATCAGCTGTCTGAGGAGGAATGCTGTAGAGCGCATCCAAGACTCGATCCTCCAGAAGCTGGTCTTCGTACCCGAGTCCGATGAGCGATCTAAAAACAGTGGCGGTTCCGCACCCTCGCGCGTAGCATCGCTTTTGGAGGCCACCGACCTTGAAGCCGTGCTGCAAGCAACGAGGCCGCCGCTTCCTGTCGAGTCTCTGCCCGGTGGCTCGGCATCATTTCTGTTCGAGCGAACGTCTAAGACGGCGCCGCTGGATGGGAAGATCTTACCTGAGGAAGACGAGTAGAGCGTGTATATTAGACTCGCTGTCCCGGCCCGGTCTCTACGCTCCGCGGTGGCCGCGTACGTCTTGCATCGTGGGATGTGATGTTGCGCGAGAAACTGGCGCGGGACGAACCTACCTTGTTATGTCCAGAGATCACGTTCTTCGTACGTCTGCGCGTGCTAATAAAGTATGCTTACATCATACCGTAGTCTTCGTTGTGTGACAACCGTGGCGGCCCTGCGAGACTGGGCGGTGACTCTACTGCGAGTCACTCATGCGATTCTCTCTTCCACAGACTATGAGCAAGACCCTCAACGTATGATGAATCTTTACGTCTACTTTAACTGATTTAAACAATTTGTTGGTGTTCACAGGTTCTCCTACAAGCCAAAGAATCTTGCCCTCGAAGACGTAATTTCGACTAAAGAAGCCAGGCGACCCACTCTGAAATATTCCAGGTCGTGAGCTCCATGGATCAGGAGACTACTTGCAGAATACCACAAGAGCTATGTGACATGATCGTTGACCATCTGTACGATGATCTGCAGTCTCTGCGTCAATGCTCTTTGGTTTGCAAAGCCTGGGAGCCCTCTAGCACGCTACACCTCTTCTCGCGTTTCTCCTGGCCCGCATGCGGCATATACTGGCTTCGCACGGACGAATTCAAGTCCTCCAACGTGTGTGGATGCCCTCGTCACGCGATGTCCTTTGCGGTGTGCCATCGCCTCTTCGCATCTTCTTCCCGGATCCGCAATGCCGTTGGTCACTTCAGGATGACTGGTCTTCGCTGCCCAACCGGATTCGTCTTAGATGAGCCCGAATCTGAACCAATACCCCTCACATTCGTTTTTGCTCTCGCGGACCTGCTGCCGTCCTTGCCTACCTTGGAGGTCTGGGACCTTGGCCATGGGCGCGGAGTTATCGGACCGCTCCCTCAGATCTCATTGGTCCCCTGCAACCTCACGAGGCTTGAAATTGTAGGGTCGATGACCGTATTCGACGAGAAGGCCATTTTTACCATCTTGTCCGCTTTCAATCGCATCCACACCGTCGTTCTGGACTGCAGCACCGAAGAAGATCTCGATGCGTCCCCAGTCTCATCTCAAATTTACCAACGTTTTCCTGCCACTGCTGTGGACCACATCGAGGTCATCTTTCCTGGGTTTATTCCCCAAGTGCTTGCCCGTCTCCCCGAGCAGATAGACATGGGTGCGCTTCGAGGAATAACAGCCCACCAGTATCTGGAAGAAGGACTAGAGATCCTCCTGCGTTCCGCTTCGGTACTCGAGTCTCTGGTATACATGCCTGGCAACGCACCACCGCCAATCCCCAGCCCCAACTCATTGCGCGTCATCGGCCTCACTTGCTCCATTATAGCTGCCGAACCCGAGTCACCAACGTTCCAAACTCCTTTTGGGTGGGAGGACATCCTGCGAGACCTCAGCACTATGGAAGCCCCTGACCTCCGCGAACTCACAGTAACCATTCTGCTTTTGGAGTTAGGTTGTTGGGGGAAAGACGCGACTGCTTCTGAAGACGCCTTTGCACATGCCCTAGCGTCATACCCTTCAAAAGCAGGATTGGGATATCTTGCGAGGCATCCTTAGGCGATGTGCGAAGTTGCGAAAGCTGAAGCTCGTCGTTGCTGTGGATGACGACTGGTCTTCGTTTCAGTATATGCTGCCGTACCTACGTTGCTCCGGCTGAGTTATGCGAGAGATTGCGGCGAAACGCCTGGGCAGTGAGGTAGAGAGCATTTTGGAGGTGGTGGCAGAACATCGGCGGAACGCGACAGATGGTGTCATCCGCTATTACCCGTCTACTCTGGCACGCTCTTGGAAATTCGAGACAGCGAATCCATACGCTCGGTACTGTGCTGTGGCTATGTTTTTGAGCACTGCTATTTCTACAGTGTCTGGATGCTGTCGATTGACTGTTGAACTTTACGGCTTCTCGCGCACGGCGCCTCCGCGCGCCTTCAATGATCCCCGCCTCATCCTGCTCGAGCACACCGCCGACGTAGTCAGCCTTCGAGACTTTGGTCCGGTCCGGTCGCTATACTCCGCGGTGGCCAATACCCCTCACACTCTTGTTTGCTCTCCCGGACCTGCTGCCATCCCTGCACACCTTGGAGGTTCGTAATCTTGGCCACGGGCGCGGAGTTATCGGGCCACTCCCTCAGATCTCATTGGTCCCCTGCAACCTCACTAAGCTTAAATTTGTGGGGACGGTTTGTTCGACGAGAGGGCCATTTTCACTCTCTTGTCCGCTTTCAGTCACATCCACACCGTTGCTCTCGACTGCTGCACCGAGAAAGATCACTATCCGCACCCGCTCAGCATCGGGGAAGATCTCAACCCGTCCCCGATCTCGTCTCAAATTTACCAACGTTTTCCTGCCACTGCTGTGGACCACATCGAGGTCGTCTCTCCTGAATTAATTACCCAGGTGCTTGCCCGTCTTCCTGAGCAGATAGACACGGGTGCGCTTCGAGGAGTAACAGCCCACCGGTTCCTGGAGAAAGGGTTAGAGACCCTCCTGCGTTCCGCTTCGGCTCTCGAGTCTCTGGCATACATGCCTGACAATGCATCACCGCTAATCCCCAATCCCGCCCCTTTGCATATCGCCTGCCTCACCTGCCATATTACCGTTACCAAACCCAAGTCACCAACGTTCATAACTCCGTGGGAGCGAATCCTGCGAGACCTCGACGCTATGGAAGCCCCCGACCTTCGAAAACTCACAGTAGTCATCCTTCTGCGTTTGTTAGCATACGAGTGGGATGAAGATGTGACTATTTCCGAAGATACCTTCGCACATGCCCTGGCATCATGCCTTCAAAATCAGGATTGGGGTATCTTCCGAGGCGTCCTCAGGCGATGTCTGAAGCTGCGAAAGTTGAAGTTTATTGTCACTGGAAGCATATGGCATGAACCGCAGTCCGCGGTGGATGCTGCCGTATTTACACTGCTTCGGCCGAGTTATACGAGAGGTCGTAGCGGGATGCCTGGGCAGCAAGGGGGAGAGTATTTTAGAGGTGGTGGCAGAACATCGGCGGCCGGGCCTGATAGACGATGTCGTCCGCTATTACCCGTGATCATTTCCAGTAGAAAGTCGTTCTAGCAGAGTGTGTGTGCAGAATGTAGTCGTACATACCCCATTTGAGATCATCGCTGGTCTATGCTGGAAGACTCTTGAGCATTCGAGATGTATGTCCAGCTGCGGCTACGTTCCCGAGCATCATTATCCTCAGTTCTCACAGCACCACAGTGGATATTGTGTGCGTCAAATGACTATTTAATTTATTTCGTTCATACTTGACGAGTCCCCCTCTGTAATTGTAGGTCTTGATGGTTAGCGTATGCTATACGATGCTCCTGCAGGAGCTCGGCCAAACTTGGCAACCCGCCGCTTGGGCGTTTTCCACAAGCGTCACGGTCATGTCCTTTACCTCCTATTCTCGCACTGGCCCTCTTGCTTTATCATGAACGCAGAGCCGCCACAATGTCCGGCGTATCTTGCAACAGGAGCAGAGCTCAGCATCGAGCTCGAAGATTCCGCTGGCACCCTGCGTATGGCGGTCGTTCATCCCGTGCTACCTTTCACGAGCTCGCAAGTTGTCGTCGCCCGGTTGTCTTCCAAAGACACTGCCACCGCGTGTCGTCTCGCGCCTGGCTTGAGCGTTGTCCTGAAGATATTCGATCCTCGCTTTTTAAAACGTCGAGGTCCCGATGACGACGATCAACCCTGGTCCGAGGCAGAGCTGGAGGAGTTTCAGCGCCACAAAGGAGAGCTAACACGCTGGTGCCAGACTCTGCATCCCGACGCCCTGGGCATGGACAACTGGGAAGAGTTTTACTTCCTGCGCATGTACTCCGATCATGCCGCGGAGGTCGAGGCGTACCGAATGCTACACCCGCTGCAGGGGTGCGGCGTGCCCGTGTTCTACGGCAGCGGCACGCTCGACCTCTCGCGTACGGCGCCCCCATGCGCCTTCAACCCGCGCCTCATCCTGCTCGAGCACATCGCCGACGCGGTCAGCCTTCGAGACATCGACCCGCTCCTGCTGAGCGCGCCGCTCGTCGAGTCGCTGCTCGACACAATGCAGCGCCTCGGCGCGCTCGGCGTCGCGCACGGCGACCTCAACTTCACGAACTACCTCTTTACGCCTGCGCGCCGCCCGACGCGCGCGGTGATCATCGACTTTGCGGACTCGGTGTCACGCAGGCCCGACTCCACGGACGAAGAGTGGACGCGGCTCGTGGAAGAGTACGGCGTGATGCGCGAGACGAGGATCAAGATCGCGATGCGGTTCACGATCGCTGGTTTGCGTGTCCCGGCAGCGTGTTCGCCTGAAGACCTGCCGGGTTTTGGCGACATGAATCGAGCTAGCTTAAGCTCGTTATGAGCTAAGCGTATGGCGACAGCTGACGCTTCCCTTCATGCCAAATTCGTATCAGGCCGACGCAGGGACTGTTGTCCATCTCACTTGGGTAGTGCGCGTGTCATTTGCACCCTCAGTATCTCACATTAAATCATAGCACCACACGATCGCCCTCCGAATCCAATTGGGTGCAGCACAGAGCTCCCCATAACTTTCGGCAGAAGCATTCACGCTGCATAACATCAGTCTAGATCTGCTCAGATCCGATTACTCGACCGTGCATCAAACGCTCCTAGATCGGTTTTGACTTCGCCACCTCTAATCAGCCTACCTCGGAATTCTCGGGTATGTGGCTCGGGATCGTGTGGGAGTGGTGATAACAGTAGTGTATAGGGCTACGTTGTGGGTCCCAGGAGTGTACACATGATTGGAGCAGCAAATTACGGCTCGGACCCTGGATGTTCCAGCTCAACTTGTTTTTGTGTTCGAAATACCATCCGAGAACAAGTCTGAAACAGAAAACTGCACCATGGACGCAGCCGCGACGATGAAGGTACCGAGCAGCGGCAAACACAGCGTGTCATCGTTGTGCTGTCACCAACAGCGTTCCTGGGGGTCGAAGTAGTCCGCGACGTCACCCCAAACGCATCCAGCCCGCCAATCGAGACAGTGAACCGAGCCCCAGGCTGGTAAGGGCGATTACCTGCCTTTGTCGTGTCGAGCGTAGGGGTTCTTCCGGAGCTGCCACAACTGCCGGTCGTGCAGCTGTTGAAAGTTCTCCTGCAGTTTCAGCTGTAAACGAGCTCGTCAGGACCGTCTCGGACAACAGGGGGCAAGGCACACGGGGCGTCGGGACTCACCCACTGCAGCCTAGCCAGGGCCTTACCAGTGTAGTCGTCGATCCGCCACTTGGGCCGGGTGGAGACGTCGTAGCTGTCAAAGTCGCCCGCCGCGAAGCGGTGCATCGCCGCCCAGGCGATCATGACCGCGTTGTCCGTGCACAGGTGTGGCGGCGGGTAGACGAGGTTGGGCGGGTCGTCCGGGAAAGTGTCGGCCAGGGACTGTCGCAGCCTGCGCACCAAAAAAAAAAAAAAAAAAAAGAACATGAGATGGCTCGGCCGGCAGGGGTGGCTGCGGGTATCAACGCACGTTTTGCGCAGGTAGGCGTTGCTCGCCACTCCGCCGCTCACGACGACGTCTCGGACGCCCACGCCGAGCTTCGCACAGTGCTCCAGCGCGAGCGCCGTCTTCTCCTCGAGCTGCCGCACCGCCGCAGCTTGAAAGGCGCGCGCGAGCTTGAGGCGCGTCGACAGCGGCACGCGCTGCACGCCGCCGCGCTCGCGCACGAAGATCTCGACGCGGCTCCGCGGCCCGCCGTACGAGAACGCGAGTTGGCGCGGCATCGGGACTGCAATCTCAGGCGTCTCCTCGTCGTCGTCGTCGTCGTCGCGCACGTCCGCGTCGACCGCGTCGGTGAAGCGCGCGGTGCCGCTCGCGCAGAACGCCTCAAGCGCCGCGCCGTACCCGCGCTCGGTCGGCGCGAGGCCGAGGTACTTGGCGACGTGGTCGAACGCGCAGCCGATGCTGATGTCGGGCGTCGTCGCGAGCGTCTTGAATTGGTCGTGCGAGTGCGTGAGGAGCAGCAGTGTGTGCCCGCCCGAGATGAGCAGGGAGAGGAACGGGAAGCGCGGAGGTATGGGTGGGAGTTCGACTTCGGCGGCGGAGGCAAAGGTAGTCTGTGTCTGGTACAGGGTCGGGATGAGCGGTGTCAGCGCGTGTGCTTGCTTCAAGGGGATCAGAAATGCATGTAGACGGTGGGTGTATGCAGCCGCACCATATGGTGTACGCCGATTATTGGCTTATTGAGAGTTGCTCCGAGGACTTTTGCGGCTGTCGAGCACACGCTTAGGCAACCACCTATGCCTAAAATGTGTGAGACGCTAAGTTTTGAGTCCAGCGTGTATACTGCCGTGATTGGTTAAACGCACCTGGCCCCCGTGTATACGCTATTCCGTCTACACTTGACACGTCCAGCCCTGCCTCGTCCAGTGCTCTTCGTATTGCTCCGGGCTGCATGACAGACGTCAGGAAGGGTGTGGAAGCGCAAAGCATAGAGGCATACCATATTCTGCTGGTGCTTCTGGATTGCTACATACGGGTGTATGCCGCCATGTTCAGCGAGTCTATTGGGTGACAGATCCCCTGAAGTATGAGTCCACCATGTTTTCAGTAACAACAATAGGTCGTTTCACCTACTCTTCGTTCTGTTTCACGACCACATTGGAGAGTATGTGTCCCTCCGAGGTGACCACCGCCGCGCAAGTGTCGTCTGCCGAAGATTCAAGGCCGAGGAGTGTAAAACATCGTTTTGAAATGTATTGCGATGGCCTGGCACCGGTTGTAGAGAGTCGGAGATTCCGGGAGAGGTGAGTGAGCATAAGAGATGGAGTTGCAGCTCAAGGCTTTCGGCTTGCACCAGTGAGTAAATGGGGATAGTTACTATAGCATATCGGCTTTGTTACACTACTTTCCCACGGTAAAGTAAGTGGAGTACAGCTACTCGTGCCGCTCATGAAAGATGACCGGTATTTATTGTTCACCGCGAGCGGTCTTCTCCTAGCGTGAGAACACGACACGTACATCCTGCAGGTCTCCCCGGAGCTGAAGCGCTGACGTTCAAGCAGTTTGTGGTAGCGTACCGGGCGAGCGGTATGCCGACGACGCTGCGCGACACGGGCCCGTGAACACTTGAAGGGCGTCCTTGCGCACGATGTGGGCTTGGGAGGGATAATCGGCCGGAATCGGTGGCAGGAACTGCAGGATCGGGGTGGAGACGTGCACGATTGGCTTGTTATCCCTCCTCAATCTACTCCCATCTGGTGCAATGAGGACTACGACCTGGACTGGATAATGAAGACGTTGACTGAAGAGACAGGAAATTTAATTAGTGTGTCGATGGGTCCTACCATCACAGTAACAGCGCATGTACGTTTTGTTCTCGTACGTTTCGCGCCGCAGGCTCGAAAAATAACAAATGTTAGTTGTAGCAGATACAACTTGGGCGCTTGGGCCCCTTTCAGTAACCCGTGAGTTTCAAAACTTGCGCGAGTTTCGGCATGCCGGCCCAGTCACCCCGCTGTCACTTGCACATGTAATTCCGCTTAGTCAAAGTGATGCCCTCCGTCTGCAAGCAAGCCTCTGCCGTCCGAGACAAGTTCTACTGTTCAGCGCAGGCCAGAAGGGTTGCCCTAGGTCTTACCCTATGGATATAGCAGGAACTTGCATGAAGTCCTGCCTTTGAAGCTCTCATCACTCATCTTGACCGCTGTTATTTCCAGGCTTGTCATTTCTTTGCAGCAGTGCTATTTCAGGGGACCATACCATAATTTCTGCACTCACCAGCCTTAGACGGACTCAGGGCCTGCTCCCCGCCCTGCGCGATGCAGCAGAACAGTGCTTTCGCGGCTGTCACGTGTAGTCACAGGCTTGTCACTTATTGGTCACACTAGCGCTTGGGTCTGAGTTTGCAAACTCATGGGTTACTGAAAGGGGTTGAGAAAAACCCGCATCCAGTAGTGTCGTGCATCTAGTCGTAGGAGCTACTGCCAACGTCTGCCGTGATTGGCTGAGTCCCCTCCAGAAAAGGCGGTGTCAGGTACCAAAAGTAGAAGCGATGCACCGATGAAGCGCCCGAGCTCCGACGCCCAATGCTGCGGACTCAAATCTCAGACTTTGTCTCGGCATGAATGCAATATCTACCTTACGGTTGCCGAGCAGGCTCAGGTCAAATCCCCAAAACTCAAGTCCGGATCACAAAGCTGATGGCCAACCGCATAATGAGTGCCCGAGCACCTTTCCACACACAGACATTATTTTGTGTTATGTATGGCATTTTTGGGTCTTTTAGATGTTACGAAAGCATGTCAAGTGTTGTATCTGTATACTCTGAGGTCAATAAGGGTAGTAGCAGGCCGAGGACCATTATCTGACCCAGGCTTATCAAAGCGGTAGTCAAGCGCCCATAGCTTCGATTATCTTATCTAGAACCTAACCCTAAGTCAGCAGCACAATATAGCGAGTACAGCATGACTTGTTCTCACTAGGTGATATTGATCATAACTAGGTTAGCAGCTGATAATATACATACATTTAGTAAAATAGCTACACAGGAGGGCAAGGTCAAGCACACTTGCAATGACTCTGACAGCAAGGGGGGCCCAAGCCCCGACGTGCTGCTTCTACATGGAAAGTGGGCGCCTAACGCCGCCATCGCTGTTCACCCCACCGCCTGGCCTGCCAACGATGATTGACATGCTTTATTTGACTCCTAACCTCGTATACATGCAATATTAATCGATTATTTATGCTGAAAATGCTCAAATGTTCAGAGTAAGAGGCACCAGTGCACTCGGAAATTGGTGGTGTACGGCGGTTATCCGAGCGCTGATGGTATCAGATTTGGGTTTCTGACTTGGGTCTTGGAGATTTGACCTGAGCTTGCTCGGCAACCGTACTACCTGGAAAACCTGGGCATCGGTTGCAGCATTTATTTCAAGTGACACGAAGGTGAACAGCATGATATCGCAAGACTCAGCCAGTCATGGCGGTCATTCCCACGGCCAGGTGCACAATTGGATGCGTGACTGGAAATGAAGTTTAGTCACACCCTGCGCAGTTTGCCTGCTGTGACAGGAACGTGAAGAGCGGTGTACCGCCACTTTCAAGGGCGGCAGTTAGGAGCTGCTTTGAATGGGACAATGGTATTGGACGGAATTCAGTACGATCCTCTCTGAAATGTCATTCGGGACCCGAAACAGCTTCAGGCTGTCCTCAAACGTCTGAAGCAAGACTTTGAAAACCAGATTTGTGGCATTTCAAATCGAAATGGCCGTGATTGTGATGAGGTCTGAACCGTTGCGTGAAGCTCTGTGCGCGATGATGCACCCCAGTGTCATCATGGCGCGCAGGTGTTTGCTGGACAAGCCTCAGATGTATATAAGCTCGCTCGACTGCCATGGTCAAACCACAGATTCCTCGCCTCTCTCGACTCGACAGCCTAATAACTCTCTCCTTTCAACTCTACATTGCTCACAGGTACTGCCATGTACTTCACCCTCTTCCTTGTCTGGGCTCTCGCTGCCACGATTGCTGTCTCGCGGCCGTCTCCCAAGGACCGTCACGAGGTCCGCACGTTCTGTCGTTCTCAAAACACATCCACGACACAACCAGAGTTTTCAACCTCAGCTGGCGCCTCTTTGAACGCCTCTGAAGTGAGTCCCCTCTTATGTCTTGGTGTGTTGCATGTGCCGATGAACTTGACTTCCGCATAGGGCACGTTCACGAGCATTGTGGCGTCCACTGTGATTCCGTATCTTAGCGTGCCTGAGAATCAGGACCTGAGTCTCAACTACTCCGCGTCCTTCTTTGTCGGCGTTGGTGTCATCTCCTGCGAGAATGCCCTTGCGGCTGGTATCGGCTTCAGCCTCCAGAATGGCACACAGACCAATACTGGTCAGTCTGTGCTCCTTGCCCTCCTCCTCACATGCTGACAAACCACCCATATTCTCGCAGCCAGTCTCCAGGTTTTCCCTGCCACTGAGTCCCACAAGATCCGGGGTATCAGCTTCTCTCCGGGCGACAACGTCACGGTAGCTGTCACCGCGCTGAACGCGACATCAGGCGAGGTGGTCATGATCAATCAGAGCATGAACCAGATCGTCTCCAAGACCGTCTATACCAGCTATATATGCAGGGAGGATGTAGAGGTGATTGTACAACAAAAAACCGTAGGGGACTCCCTCGTCCCCTTGGCCAACTTTAGCACGATTGACTTCACTGGTGTATATGCCGGGACCAACACAGACCCCGTCAACTTCTCTAGCGCGACTCTTTTGAACATAAGAGAGAACCACACTGATTTGACTTACGTCTCGGCCTCGTCCTTGGATGTTGCTATCACTTTCCTCTAATGCAGCAGAAAGGATGTAGATTTTGTGGGTTGAGGGAAGTGGAAAGGAAATGGTGTATGATTTGTACCCCATGGGCTAGAAGGACTAGTATTTATTGAACATTGCTTGTACAGTGTACTACATTCACTTGGCACACTATGGCCAGTTGGCACAGTACTTGAGCTCTGGCCTTGTGTTCCAGGCTTCTCCATAATTTATTTGGGTACAACAATAGCTAATATACATATGATTATGTAGAAGTCAAATAGTAGACTTGCCAGCCAGGTCCAGTCGCTGCGCTCCGTGGGGGACCATGTGCGTCTTATTGCATCCCATTTGGGCAAGAGAGGCGACGAAACTGGCATGGGACAAGCCTAGTCAAATAGTAGGCATCCGAGGACACAATATTGCTCGAACAGGTTTCCACTGCCGACACGCAACTTTCCCATTGTTAAAATGTCATTTTTACATTATGAGTAGCATATGGAGTATTTCCGGCATGTAAAATGTGCGATTACCTGTAGAAATCAGAAAAAGGACTTGTTTCTGTGCCAGGAGCCGTCCAGTGTCACTGAGCGAGCAAAAGTCCGTTTCCCAGCACTTACATATCATATCAGTCAGGTAATGACATACTGTGTCAAATGACACAAATGACCTTGTCGCGCTCCGCTGCGCTTGTCCACTTCACAGCTACAGCATTCCTCCCATACCCTTTATTTTTTCAAGTCATAGAATACTTTAGGTGCAGCAGATTATTCCATAACAAAAAAATACTGTGATTCAGGCCACAGAGAGTACTAGACAAGAAGTTCAATTTACTATGCCAACTGACACCAGTATACTGTATGACTTGTTTGCATATCCCATTAGGAAACACTGCCTGACTACGTAGCAAGGGCGCTTACTACCCTGAGCCACCACATCTGCCCTTGTTGGATAGCGCATGTGTGGGGGCTCAGGAGTGCCTGGTAGCACCGAGCAGCAGCACACACATTCTAGGGGTCACTATGATGTGCCAGAAATTTTATATCAATTATTCAAGCTATGGTGTGCAGATCTGTATGCAGGATACATACCTGTGTCATTACCAGACCAAAATTAGATACGTGCACCAATGAGCAGCACTCCAAGGCAAACCTGCATAGGCGTCCAAGAGGCGTCTGTGTAAGTACAAGGACGTCTGCCCTAAAGTGTTGGATGATGGCGCAAACAGACGAAGGTAAGCACTCCAACATCTCGTTGTCCCAGCTTGCGTCCCAGCCTCCACATCAGTCCATCGTAACGCAGCTCAACTATCCCTTTAGTACGCTGCTGAGGCTACAGCCATCACAGACGCCTCGTCCTCCATGGGACTCTGGCAGAATGGACAAAAGCTGGCCACGATAGCCGAAGCTCCCAACATCCCCGGACTCCGGGCATACTCCCACCGACATGCCGCATTGCCATCGGCGGAGCAAGCATGAAAAACAACAGTGCGCCCTAGGGCCGTGCCCCGTCCTGCTGAGCGAAGAGCTTGTAGACTACGCAGTAAGCATTACGAACTGCAAACAGCTGCGGAGGGTTGGATCATCCTCTAGCCACCATATCACTAACTTCTGGACTTATCAGGCTAGCGTGTGCACATGCTAGATCCGGATACAGGCGGATGCGGATGGCAGGACTACAGGCCGTGGACAAGGTAAGTATTTTCTCTGCACGACTTGGCTATCACTGAGCTAACCTTGCACTAGCTCATAGAAGAAGTCTGGCTATGCTGGTCTTTCCACCATGGCCTCATGATTATCAAGTCCAATACTGCTTCCCAGGCCAAGTAGGGTGACCACCGTTGAAGAGCCTGGCACTTAGGTGAGTACTACCTCTTCTGCTGTTATCATGAATAGCTCTGACCCATATGTTGCAGATTTATTTTTGTGCCTACCATTTGCACATGCCGCCAAAGTTATCATGACTATATGACTGCGAGAAGGATGTGTAGCATATTAACATGTACCTAACTTAATACATATTTATATATATATATATTTCCCTCATTAATGTCTGGTGTGACCATATGCACCCTCGAAAGTGGTAACATCTACTTGCATCTACAAACAAGCTCCTGCCACGCTGCGGTGAACTACTGAGCAAAGGCGGGCAGCTACTGGTGCCACGGAGGCACAGCGAGAGCCGCAGGGGGCTGCCGAATTGGGTACCATTCTACCAGTCTACCAGAAACCCGCAGCACCCGAAGCGCTGTGTAGCGCTGGCATTGTTTCCTGATGCCTATGTGTAGCCAAAAGGGCCGTTAATTCTTCAACACTGCTTGTATCGCTTGTATCACTCCGACAAACTGCAGTATAACTGTGCTTGACTGCCTTACATGAACTAGTCCTGCAGGAGCTCCATAATCGGTACCAACAACTCGACACATGGTCTCCGCCACGATTTTTTACGTTCAACGGGCACAGGGTCAAGATCAGCGTCCCACACTGCAACTCTGGTCCCCATCAACGAAGCTAATTTCAGCACGACAGCGTATGGGCTCGCGCACAAAAGCGTTCAAACTTCAAGCTTCAAGTCTCACGCACGGCCGCTTTAGAGTGGCGGGAGCGTGCGAGACGCGCATGGATTCTGAACCCTCCCGATGACGAAGAGCGCTGTGCCGAAACCGCGTCTGCTCGCGGCGCTCTGGAGACATCGGCGCGGAAGCCGCCTTGACGGAGAGACCCGGAATTCAGCATGATTCGTCGCTTCAAGACCCGAAACCGCGCCGGTATCAGTGCCAAATCGTCATCACAGCGAATCTGGAGAGCATGTATCCAATAGTCGTTCACGGACAAATGCGAGTTCTACTCTTGTGTTTCAATGGGCGCCCAGAACGCTTGTATGACCTCTGACACTATAGCTGATGCCCCTCTGATACCAGTAGAGGCGTCTAGCCTCGCGGCGCTCGACGCACTCCTCGTCCATCATTCATCCCACATCCCCTGTCGCATTATCCATCCGAATTGTATGCGTCGCCTCGTGCGGAACTAATGTCCGATACGTGGCTGAAGCGGAGGATTCCTCATGGGGGTGCGACTTTACAGCATTATGAATCGAATGTTGCGCAGCCCGGGGAGAACTTGAGCCAATGTTCGAATCCTTCAGAGCTCCGTAAAAACCCCCGAACCTGGGAATGGCCCAAGTGAGCAGGCTCCCAGCTTTGGTTAGATGTGTTCATGGACATAGGCGCAATGGTGCTAAAGCCTTCGAAGATCTATGAGTGTTCCCGAACGCTCAAGCGACAATCCATTGTAAAAGATCGACGTCATTCATTTAGGGCTGTCTATGTATGCTCGGGAGAACGGCGAAGGGAGGCAATTTGGATCTTGTTTGTACATGCCTATCAAAGCGACCCTTCAAGGACGCGAGTTCCGAAGTACATACGTTCTGGTTCTCCAAGCTCCCCGAGAGTCGAAGCCGAGGCTTTCTTCGCAGACCCTGAATGTCGTGGCCATTGGTCCATCAGCGGAGGTCAGGGCCCACCCACTAGAGCTGCCAAGAGACCCTGTGCCGGCCGAAGGGCACTCGACGTAACGTAAGTGCTGGCGGCCGACGGCACCTGCCCAAAGTTGTTAGGTCCAGGAACGCTCCATCACCGCAGGAAGGGTACTTTATATTTGGGCGCGGGACTGATTTCTGCGCTTGGATCCGCACCAAACTGCACTGATGCGCCCAAAAAATCAAATAAACAGGCAATACTAGTGTATGTGAGGCCACTGCAAGCATCGAGCTTTCAGTGCCAGGACGATATGGACAGAGGCTAGAGTTTAAGGCGTGGAAGGCCAAAGAAGCCGACGGCTTTGAGAGGTAGCTTTGTGGCGCGGGAGGTTCCGGTGAAAATGATTGAGATCACGGCTGCAATCTTTGTGCGATTTGTTCCCGTCCGCGCAGGACTCGATCTTGTCCCCATTTGATATACCCCCCCCAGCCCAGGACCGTTCGTGACGACAGCACACCCACGGCACTGTATTTACCACTGCTGGCTGCGAGGAATGGTTGGGCATCGTCGGCGACAATGAGCTTCCGCATCGCGGGATCTTGTCTGTGCACAGCAACGAGCGACGACTGTTCACCGTGGGAAGGAAGGTTCGGTATCTCGATAGAGTGGCGGCACGGAGCCAGTCCGCGTCTTTCGCAGGTGTTGCCGTGGCAATGTCCGAGAGCCCCTCCTCGTTTCACACTAGCGGCCTCTTGCATCGCTCCCAGGGATCTCACCACTTTGCTCCCCCGACGCCCACCACGGTCCCTGGCGACGGCCGCCGTCCGAGCATGCTATGCACAGGCGAGTCCGCGGTCCCAGCGAAAATGAAACGGGATGCCGCAGGGGCGTAGCGCTGTCGCGTGGCAGAACCCGGACGTGTGGCTTCGTGACTGCATCCGCTGCCCAAGATGGACACTGCATCGCAGAACAAGGAACGCAAGCGCCGGGTTGGCACCTGAGCAACTTCGCACAGAAATTGTGATTGGTGTCTGACAGGAAAGCAAATGAAACACCGCATAGGAAATGCCTCTGCCTCATCCACCGGCCTCACCCCACACAAACTTTCCGTTATAACCTGCCGCCCGTATTCCAACACACGTCCGCCCCCTCTTGCCTCCTTGCTCCCATCTCCCCTTCTTGCTTTCGCCGTCTGCCCCATTGTGTGCTCGACGACGGCCGCTTACCATCCTCTCGCTTTTAATCCTACTTATTGCTTTGTAAACGATGGAGGGACAGGCCGTACCTTTCCCGAGCGTTTCCCGCTTCAATGATGAGGTACACATCGCGGTCATATGCTCCGATGATCCCGCTGACTGCGCCTCGTAGATCTCTCCAGAAAGGCGAATCGGCGACCGCGCCCCTCACGGACGCGTAAAGTCGTCGCCCTCTCTGCCGGACTGGTGAGTATTAGTAAATGCGGACTGTGAGGGCGTACAATGTGTGGTCGATTGCTGTGGTCGAGTGTCACGGTCCTGTGGGACTTTGGCGTGTCACAAGGCGCGCATTATGGGACTGTACAGCGCACAAGTGCATGCGATAAGGCAAATGCTTATCTCGGTCATCCTTCAGGTCGCTCCAACTTGGCAATTCGGGTGCCCGCCCACGTCTTAATCCTCTGGACCTCGCAGTGGCTCGTCCTTCCACCCCGCCACCGTTCTCCAAGTATCTTCAGCCGTTTCCATCCCCCCATTCTGCCCAAAACTCACCGCGCAAGGATAGCTTCGCTGGCTTGACGAGGACCGCCAGCGGCTCTCCTCACAGGCTTAGCACCCTGTTGACGCCACCTCTCACGCCTTCCTCTTCGTTCAATTCCGCATCCACGGTTGCGACCGAGTCCGACTTCGGTGGTGATGCCGACGTCGTGCCCGGTACACCCCCTGATGGCGGCAGCCCTCTCACCTGGGGCAAGCTTAGGCTGAAGAGACCCAGCATCACCGACGTCGACGCATCCGACGACGTCGCCGTCGGACTCACATGTTCAAACGATGACGTTGCAGAGCTCAACGCACGCATGAGGATGATAGATCTTACTCCGCGCTTCGAGAAGAAGAAGCTTGTGTTCGGCAACATCGGCGAACAGGATATTCGGAGCCTTGCAGAAGGGGGAAAAGCTTTGGAAGAAGAGAGCAAGGCGTCCAGGTTCTTACTCGTGCGTTCCATGCCGCCGTATTCCTTCACGCTTGCTCATGTGCTCTCAGGTTCATCATGTCTCTGCGAGAACCACGGAGTCAGATATACGCAATGCTCTCTCCCGTCTTGGTGTATCCAGAATCAAAGGCGTCATCCGCGTGCAGCCTCAAGGGCTGATCCTGATCGTCTTCTACGACCTGCGCGACGCCATCCGTTCGGCTACAAGTCTTGATGGGAAGACCGTCGGTGAGCTAAACAAGAACGGGGTGAGGCTATCCTCGTCCCTGTTCGCTATGGGCGAGCGAAAGGTTGAGGACGTGCCGCTTCGCGTCGAATACACTGACAAGGCTACCCTCGAAAAGGTGAGTAGCTATTGCCCCGCATATATGCGTCGTATTATTCATCCGCGTACCTTTCAGATGCTTCAAAATCGCCCCCCTACCATCTGGGCCGGTACCGAAAGTGCATTGCTTGTGGAAGCTTTTTCGACGAACCGTGGCGTCGGAGCCGATGAGGTTCACAAGATCATGACGTCGCTTGGTGCCCTCGCGGAGTTTGGACCAGCCAACCCGAAGACTATTCGCGCTCTGAAGGCCAGCGGTGTCTGTGGTTTGAACACCGCTCAAGACTCTCAGGTATTCTTCGCCGACTACTACGACTCCGAGACTGCGGCGACGGCTCGTCAACAGTTGGACAACCGCACCATCTTTCACATGCGCCTCCGGATCTACTGGGACTCCGACCTAGAAGACGTATTCGAGGAAGAGCCAGAGAAGGAACAAGCTGGGCAGGACCAGATGCCATACCCGCTCTTGAGCTACGCCTCCTTGAACGGCGGTCCTGGGATCTTTGACCTCGCGAGTCCACCGACGTCTTCGTCTCTTCCTCTCCCAGAGAGTCCGACCCCCAAGAGAGGCGGAGGCGACACAGAGCGTGAGTAACCGCCAGCTTTCTCGCGAACAGACAGAGCTGACACTTACAACCCCTCAAGTCGTTGGCGCTCAAGTGCGGCGCCGCAGCAGGGCCGAAATCAACGATTTTCCCAACGAGGCACCTCACCATGTTGAACGAGACAGGGTTAGCCTGTCCACCGCTAGTCCGAGTCACTACGGAGGATTATTCTTCGATAGTCTTGACAGGGTTAGTCTATCGTCCTCGCGCTATCGACGTTACTAACTATGCATTCCACTAGGCTCCTCCGTCTTCGTACAACACCGATCGGCCGCACAATGTGAACGCGAATCCCGACGGGCGCGCTCCAGACCTCTCTAATTTCCATTACGCGTATAGTTTGTTTGACAGCGTGGGTTCGACATCATCTAACATCCCGTCCTACCCTTCGTCTAATGAAGGGTACTTCGCTGCGCAACCACTCGTATCCCAGCCGACTGGGTATCATATCCCTCCTCCCAGCCCTTACCAGCCCTTTGAACCTTATTGCGCGTCTACGATCGCAGGGTATGGCACTGTTCGCGACTCCTCTGGCTGGATCTACCCGTCGACATCGCCCGCTCCCGAGGACCTGTTCCCTGCCAGCGGTCGCGGCGAGCGCAACCTTTTTTCGGGCAGAATCGATGGAAGGAAGTATTTCCGGCCCAATCATGGCAATCGCAGTGGTCATTCGTCGTCGTCGACGTTTGGATGCTCGTCGTCAGGCTCTTCGCTTGAGGATAGCTTTGCTTCTTCTATGTCAGCCGAATTCGCTTTTGGAGAGAATGTAATGATGGATAAGGGGCAGGTCAGCGAGAAGAACCAGCTGAACATCGTGAACATCGAGAACGGCCTGGATACACGTACGACGGTCATGATCAAGAACATCCCAAACAAGATGAGCGACCAGGACCTCATGGCCTTTATCGATCGGGTCTGCCCCAGGCGCATCGACTTCTTGTATCTGAGGATGGACTTCCAGAACGGTGCGCGGCTCTGATGTTTATCGGCGTAGATGGATGCTAAAATCATGAAATACGCAGGATGCAACGTCGGCTACGCGTTCGTGAATTTCATCACCGTCCAGGACCTGCTACACTTTGCGACAACCCAGCTTGGCGTCAAGTGGTAAGCACTCATTTGTATAGGACGAAGCCTGCAAGTGCTGAACTCTTTACTAGGAACATGTACTCCAGCGAGAAAGTGCTTCAGATGAGTTACGCCAATTATCAGTGAGTTTGATGCCTGTTTCCGAAGTCGCTCTTGATCGCTGATAGTTTGCTGTAGGGGTAAAGAAGCCCTAGTCGAGAAGTTCAAGAACTCATGCATCATGGACGAACGCGAGGCCTGGCGTCCCAAGATCTTCTTCTCCAATGGCCCAAACCAGGGCCTTCCCGAGCCGTTCCCGGCGCCAACGCACCTCCGCCGCAAGGAACGAAGCGCAAGCAATCGCGGGGCCCTGTTCGTTCCCGGGGTACATCACTACAGTGGGCGAGGCCGTGGCCACGCGCATTGCCAGCCACCCCCGGGCCATGGGCACTTCAGGCAACAGGGCTTCGCGCCGAGGTTTTAAGACCTACAGCATGGCTGCTTCTTGGCATCTCGCACCTGCCGCTCGATCATCCGCTCTACTGATCATTCATTCGTCTCGACTCATGTCGCCTGCATAATCTGCTCTTCCTCGCTCTCTCGTCTCGTGTATCGCTCTGTCACATAAGCCGCGCTCGCTCACTCGCTTCCTGCTGCTCACTCCGTGTTCATCTTTGTCTCACCACATTTCGCCCTTGGACTCGCACCTGCATGACTGTGCTCACCCCTCTCGTTGTGTAGTATCCGCACTGACCTCGTCTGTTTTTCGTCTCTGCTTTTACACCATGCCCGAGCTGTGCTCGTCCCTATTTCCGCCTGCTTATATGCTCGGTCTTCGTCTAGGTGACTCTCTTTGCTTTATGGCTTATGAGCAACCCTTCTCTCTTTTGCTCTGTGCAATTTTCCGGTCTGTTGTGTCTAAATGTGTTCAAAGCTGTTGTCGAGATATTTATTCGTTCGTGGTATTGTACGCAGTAGTGGTAGTACAGTACTTGCTGATACTAAAGTTATGGACAAGTCGATGTAGCGCACATGTCGTTGTGTTGTTGAAATAGTACTGCATGTCAATTATTTTATTGCGATTCTTTCATGGTTTGTACATATCACTTGTGCAATCTGTTGCACATGTGCCCAGTCTCGTTACCTCTCTTCTGGTCGAGACTACGCAGGTCATGAAGCGCAATGCAAAGTCTGGGAATTAGTGCAGCGCATTGAAGACTCGGAGCAGCGTATATTTCACCGTAGAAAACGGAAACTAAGGCCCCGCAATTCACGGTGGAAACTCAAGAAAGATTCGCATGTTAAACCGCTCCATTTATTTTAAGTTACATGATTTTGACACCCACTGCTAAAGTAATGAGTGCCGATTTTACGGACTACAATACACCGACTAAAGTAAGTAAGGGTCATCGAGTGAATGCATCCACTTTGGTCACCGCCACTATGACCTGGGGCGGGCTTTCCGCTACAACTTCCCGCATGATACGGATGCACCGCGGGACGTCGTCGGAGAGTCTGCCGTCGTAGCGAGAGAACGAGTGTAGCCCCATCTCGAGCCGAAACGTCTGCAGAGCGGTGAAGCGCGGGAGGCACGCGGCGAGCCGCGCCCAGTCCTGGTCCGCGAGCGAGCGGCGGAGGTGCTCGAAGGGGACGTCTGCCGGCGTGACGTGCCCTTGCCTCACCCAGTAGGGGTCCTCGTAGACCCGCAGGACGATACCGACGTCGCGCACCTTGGGGGCCGGCACGGCGTGAAGGTCGCGGATGATGTCCAGCCACTCGGACGGGCCGTCGTGCTCGATGAGGAGCTTGCCGACAGGGGTGACTATACGGAGGTTGGTGCAAGTGCCGATGGAAGGGCTCGAGCCGGTGGCGTGGTACTTGAGCTCCTCGAGCGCAAGCGGGACGTGAAGCAGGAGCGTTACGGGCCCGTCGCACAGCGGGCCGTGCAGGGTCAAGACACGCAGCGACGTGAAGTCAACGTAACACTGGAAGAGGAGGAAGTTGAAGACTGTATCGCTGCTGCTGCTCCAATCAGCCTCAAACGCATCTACGTGCGCAACCTTGGTGTCGGCAGGGAGCTGCCTGTGTGCGGGCGGAGTGTGGCGCTCGATCAGGGACTTGTCTATGATAAGCTTTCGCATCGGACTGAGTGCTAAGATAATCTTGAACTCGTCCGAAGGTCAGCTGAGCCGACGTTCAGGGAGGGAAGGCGTGGCAAATCGGACTTCGAGATCGCTGCGCGTGCGGCAGAGCGTGGGGGGCGAGACGTCTTTTTCGAGTTCAAATACACAGTCCACGAATTCGACAACGCGAAGGTGGGGTAAGCTGTTTATTATTCGAATAGAAGTCGAAACTCGGAAAAGGATGGGGGATGCTGATTAGTAAGGTCGTTTGGAAGGGAGCTTCAGGTGTGATATGGCGGAGGCGACACGCCGGGAAGAAGTCAGCATCGCAAGGCAGTGATCCTGAGACTCGGACCCATCAATTAATCAAAGAGTTTCACTGTCTCCTGTCTGTAAACGCTTTCTCGGATTCCATAGGTCTGGACAAGGAGGAAAAACGAGCGTCGAGAATAGGTAAAGGTCGGTGGAAGGGAACCAAGCCCTGCAAACCAACGAGCACGCCTTCAATGCCGCTGGTTCATCGTGTAGATGATCGATCACCAAGTCGCACAGTTCTTGGGGAAACCTAGGCGAGCCCCGTAAGACTTTTTGTTCTGTCATGGCGATATCACCACGCGGGATGCCGGTGATCCTCCTAGCAGTATGGATACGGCTTTCATTTAGAGGTCTCAATTACTTATGAAAGATTGCGATACCTACGAAGGTAGGAATTCTAACTGAGCATGTAAGGACAAGGAGACCTTGATCTTGGCTGTGAACCGCAGAGGCTCTTCAGGCGTCTAAGGGTCTCGATAAGATAAGATAAGATAAGGCAGCAAGCGAAAGGCATGACCGTTTTGGCCCCGAAGATAGCTCTAATATAATAATAATTGGTGCATATCTCAAAACTCTGTGCTGTAAAGAGGCCTATGAGAGCAAAGAGATGCTATTGGACAGTGTTGCCATTGTCCAAGAATTGCCAGGAGATGAATGTGGAATTTTAGCCAGAGCTAGGAGCTCAGGCTGAACCTTGAACGCAAGTCCGCGAGCATCTCTTGTCTTGTTTGGGACTGCACAGAAGAAGAAATTGAGCCGTGCATTCGTGACGGACAATTTGGAAGGACTCCCAGTGCCACATACTATGACACTGGTCCCAATGCGAAGGACCTGCCGACCCGCCTCTGTGGTTATTGGCACAATGACCATCTGTAAGAGCCGCACAGCGCTCTTATTAGTCACTCTATAACCACCCCCACTCAGGCTCATGTCATAGATGTGTATACACAGCCGTAGCTTGCTGTCATGAATATTACATACTCTGGATGGTTCTCCCAGATTCCATAGTATTCTTTCACTTTCTATACACCTCCGTATATTTGTAGCATAATCTAGGTATTGAGTCTGACATGTATATAAGGAGCCTGTACTGCTCAATAACAAGCCAGACTTGAGCTGGTCTTTCCTCACCTATTCTCCTCTTGTCTGTCTCCTCAGCTTTGTCGTAGCCCAGTCCAGTTAGATTGTAGGTTGCTGACACTTGCCTGGTACGAATCTTCATTCATATTGAACTTCCCGGGCATGTCTATTCGGTAGAAATAGAGCTTAAGACATTTCATTGTGGTACTAGTAGCTAATACAGTACATGAATGGAGCTTGCACGAGCTGGGCTCTGATGAGCAACGCAAGAGACTGCGAGATGAACACTGATTTTTGGGGTAAGCAATTATTAATTAGACGAGGCCCGGGATGTGGGTTAGGGTTACCAAAGAAGTTAACCCAGACCATCGGCCGTTGCGAGTCACGATCTCTTTGTCGCCTTGATACTATGATGGCACCCTCGTTTATAAGTGTTCCCTGCTTTATCAATTTGCTTTTGCTACTTCAATCTGCCTCCGGAGGTGCTGGGAATATTTTTTAAGATAGCTCTGTATTCATGCTATAATATGATACCCATATCATGACAGACATAAGGTGAAAGTATGGTATTTTTGTAGATGCTCAGAAGCGGTCTAAAACTGGCTGAAACATGCTACTGATGGCTAGATCCAACCAGATCTCGCTCACCAAATATTCTTGCGACCACATTTATGAACTTGTGCACTTGCACTGAGCCTGGTAGGCTGATATATTTTGTTTTAAAAGTGCTAGGTACATGCACAGAGAAGGAACAGTTGTGGAGCGTTACAATGAACAGGCAAGGTGTGGTGAAATTGTCACTCCGCCTGATCTCAGACACGGCAGGCAACGAGGGCATCTGGTGTGACACTAGTGTGACGAAATTAATAAACGAGGGAGCAGGTCCCATTTTGCGCACCGGAATTGATCCGCAGCTCTTGCAAGACCTCAATAAAATACAAAAAAATGCGAATACATAGTCAAGGTGTGCGCACATCGATTTATGCAAAACCGCTCACGAAGAGGGGTTGTGGTAAGCTACAAGAAGCAGATTTGCTCAATTTTTATAAATCAGGGTGCCATCATAGTATGTAGAAGAAAGTGACATTCTTGAAGGCTTTCACATATTATCACCATATTGGGCATGGTCATACATGTGACTCTGGTCACCGTACGATACGATATGCAGTTGACACTAAGGCTGTCACAGAATTAGATGTAGTGCCGATATCGCGGTGTGGCCAAGATAACATTGCATGTGCGGAAGACTGAACCTGCCTCTGGTGTTTCTTCACAGCTTAGGCACAGTAGCCCAAAACCACGCTTACTTTGGCCATTGCTAGAACAGCCGCGGGAAGGCTGGCAGCTGCAACCTCCTGCGTAACACAGATGCACCCCGGAATATCGCTGGAGAGCCTTCCGCGGGCGATAGGGTACGGCTGGAGCTCCATCTCGAGCCGGAGCGTCTGCAGAGCTGGGAAGCGTGCGAGACATTTGACGAGCCGCATCCAGTCTTGGCCGGCGAGCGAGCTGCGAAAGCGCTGAAAGAGAATGTCCGCCGGAGTGACTTCTAATAAGTCGTATTGTTTGTTCTCGAGAACCTGCAGGATGATGCCGACATCACGCAGCTCGGGGGTCGGCATTGCATATAGGTCATGGACGATGTTCGACCAGTACCACGCAGACGAGAGATCACTCTCGAGGAAGAGCGAGCCGATGAGAGTTACCGCACGGAGATTCGTGAAAGCGGTGAAGATGGGAGTCCCAAATCCTGCGACGGGGTGGTACGTAAGCTCCTCAAGAGTGGGCGGTATGGAAAAGCGGGGCCTCAGCGTGGCCCCGCTGTCCAGTGGGCCGTGCAGGGTCACGACGCGCGATGATGCAAAGTCGACGTACTGCCGGAAACAGTCGAAGTAGCGCATTATTTCCCGGTGGACTCCCCCGTTTACCTCATACGCATCTACACGTGCGCGCTCGGTGCCATCAAGGAGCTTCAGTGCGAGATCGGTGCGGGTGTAGTCGGGCATGCTTGTGCCTGCGACAAACCTTTGCACCGGGCCGAGTGACTGTCTGAACCGGGACGAGTCGTACTCCATGTACGTAGATCGAGTTAAGCAGGTCGAGAATCGGACCTCGAGATTGTTTTGTGTGTGGCAGAGAGCAGGGTGCGGGACATCTTCTTCGAATTTACAGTCTAAAAAATCGATGACACGGAGCCGCGGTAGGCTGCTCAATATCTGCACTAGGGTCGAAAAGCGAAGATAGGGGAAGGGCGGTTGATGCGATCGCAAGGTAGAGAGCTTCAGGGCAGACACAGAGGAGGCGATACGCGACGAAGAGGTCAGCATCGCGAGACAGTGTTCGAAGTCGCACTCGTCGGTTTGGCAAAGGAATCTGCGGTTCACAATCTCTATCACAGGATACTTCCCTGGATTCCAGAAATGGCGGCATGGAGGACAGGCGAGCGTCGAGAACTGGTGGAGGCTGGTGGAAGGAAGCCATGCTTTGCAAACTAGAGCGCATGTCTTCAGCGCTGCTGAATCATCGTGAAGATGGTCGATGATTGAGTCGCATAGTTCCTGAGGAAGCTTGGGCAAACGTTGCAAGACTTGCCCCTCGATTATGGCGACATCGGTGCACGACATAGGCATGTTCCTACATGTTTGCTCTCAGCTCGGGATAAACGTGCAACAAACTTTCTAGCACTTACGGGAATAGTGTAGTAGCTGGTAAAATAAACCTTTGGCTCGTACACAAAAGGACAGATATCGAAATGTGTTAGGGTTGCCTTCTGTTCGCAGCTCCAGGACACTGAGCAAGCGGGATGCAGCGGTAACAAACCATTTGTAATGGTCAATCAGCGAACTTTGAAACTCGACCGCACCTCTGCAAAGGAGATTTCATACTCCGAAAATGCCCATTACGAGACTAGCCTTCCACGTGATGTAGCGTGCATGGGGCGCGACAGGGAGGTGCTCAAGTTGACTTCCGTCAGCCGTGGTGGGTCGAATTATGAAGCGATCTCTGTCCTGCTCATCATAACTGTAGAAGGAAATGGCGACTATTTGAATAAAGCTCTCACGTTTTATCGTGTGTCAAGGCTGGCCTTGCGCGTCTCGAATCCTACTCACGGATCCAGCAGTTCGCGTCCGCCTTCGCGAAAGACCCCATGGACTAGACCCACCCGGCAGGTTTGCATATATCAGGCATAAGCCTGCTCCGAGATGCTATTTGATGGCGCGTGGAACTTAAATTAAGGCGGTCTGGACTCAGGACGTTAAAACACAGGTGGTGATTTCTACGAACCCAGCGGTCCAGACTACTCGGGGCATGTGACGCTCTGTGGCCCTGTCTTTGCCGCAGCCTCCGCCAAAATGTACGTAGTTATGCTGCAGATGATAATACACTCGGCCTAGACTGGCCCACTTGCAAAGCCCACTATGATGCCAGCATATCTGGTTCCATACGTCCTCGGGAGTCTTATATTCTGCAACAACGGTCTGGATCTCATGCCAAGGGATCCATAGTCTCCTCCTTTTCTACACGGTATGTTTCCATTAGTCGTCTACCTGCGTTCGATGGCCCACTCATCCATCAGCAGACATAGGATGGGCAGCCAAACCAGGATCGTCATCTCGTTCATCACGCTGTGTCGGCCGCTTGTGGATGTTTGCGCGAGGCTCTACCGTAACTGCTCGTTGCTCTACTCATTGCGTGAGCAGCTACGCTGGGAGCTCGAGGAGCTGTCCGCACTGGCTGCCGCTCTGCAAGGGTCTGCTCCCGGCCATGTCGCTATTCCGCCGTTGCCCGATGAGCATAGTTTGGATGGTGTATTCCATCGTCGATGGAGACGCGTTGCACGCGGGCTCCTCGAGCAGTGGCAGGTGATGAACTATGTCTCCGCTGTCTTCATCGGGTAAGCATTTTACTGCCTACTGTTGCTCGATTCGCTCATAGCACCAGGACAATCGCGACGATGCTCCAGGACCCCATGGTCACCAGCAGTACAATCAGCCGCACGAGTGCTGCTGTGGCTTTACTCTACGCGCTTTCGAGCCTTTGTTGCGGGTCCATGCTATACTTGCACATCGTCAAGATCAAGAGGCCACAGCACGCGCTCGACTGGGTCATCGTATGTTCACTCCCGCTCACCTGCAGGCTTCTGCATTTCAATAATCACGACAAACCCAGAACTTCCAGACTCTAACCTCTAGCAGATGGATAAACCCTTTGACCATCCTCGCTACTCCAGCAACTTTCCTCCTCTGGTGCGCCCGTCTCCCTGTGCCTTTCGCCATAGCCAACCCTTTCTAACCTGAAAACTACCTTCCAGGGCCGCGACGTTCTTCGTCCTCGCACTCTTCATCTCCTACGTCTGGCAACCGCCCAACATGGTCCCCCAGCTCTTCCCGCGCATAGCGACCGCCTGCGCTCTCGCGATGTGCGCGGGACAGATGCTGCTCGTGGCCTGGACCCTCCGCAAGCTCGAGCCGGCACCGCAGCCGCGCAGTAGAGCCCAGACCTCTCGCACGGACACGCTCGAAGTATAAAACATCCTCGGACCGGCTGTAGAAATTGCCTTTGTCTCTCGCACTGGCAGGTCGCGCGTCAGGCCGTGCCCGTTCACCGGCCACGTCTTCCCCCAGCAAGGGTCGCATAGTTTGTCGAGGTCTGGACCCGCTGATGTCCGCGCCTTTCCCGGGAAACATTCATTCATCAATACCTCGCTGTTTGATATCCCGTTAGCTCGAGCAAAGTGCCGTTGTCATCTAGATATCGAAGGCCTTCTCCCTCACAGACAGTTATCGTTGGGCTCTAGACCGTGGCGGAGATTGGTGGTTGTCACAGCCTACAGCGCCGAGTCCTTGGTGCCTGCGATCCTCGCCAGAACAGATCACCGACCTAGACCTCAGGGTCCCAGACAGCCCATCCTCGAGGCCTGAGACGCAGGCCATCACGCGACGCATAGGGTAAGCGTGCCCAAAGAAAGCCAGGCCGGTTATATTTGTACAAATGCGCGCTACAACGAAAGCGAAAAAGTGGCGAGGAGGGCTAGGCCCTTGGAACAAGAGGGGAAAGTGTAGACAGCTACAAACACCGAAAGCTGACAGCAATAAAGTACGAATAGATATGAGCTAAAAGAACGGCGTACGCCGGCAGGCCTCAGAGCGGAGGGTTCATGCCGACCATGCGCTCCACGACGGCCTGCAGGGACGGTGTCAGCGGCCAATAACTTAGTCAGCGGCGGGGCAGTGCGCACCTGGGCCTGGTCCCAGTTGAGGTCCTCGTCCTTGTCGTCGTCCTCCCGGCCCTTGTCCTCGCCGCCGAGGCCGAGCCCCCACCCGCCCATGCTCGCAACGCGTGCGCTCTCGAGGTCTGGACTCCTGCACACGAGCCAATCAGCTGCCTGCTCTGTTTGGCGCACAGAGGAAACACGTACTTGAGACTCTCGAGGAGCTCGCGTCCTGGGTTCGTGAACGCGGCGCCCAGGCGCGGCGTGTCGTCTCCATGTGCATCCTCGTCGAGCGGGGCGTCGGCCGCAGGTGCATGCTCTGGCTTGCGCGCAATGCGCCCGCGCCGGTCGCGCGGGACGCCTGCCGAGAGGAACGACGGCGCGCCGGTCGCGCCAAAGTAGTGCTTGTTGTCAGGTGAGATCTGGACGAGTGGTGTGCGCATCGCGCGCAGTAGCAGCTGCACAGCCTCTTCGCCGGGCGGCGGAGGCGGCGGAGAGACGGCCAGAGAGTACAGGACAGGCAGGGTCCGCTGGGAAAGGAGCACGAGGAGCCTAGAGAACGATACGTCAGCCTGATGCAGTGTATGAAAGTATAAGGCGTACATCTGCTGCAGACGGGGCGGGTAGCCAGTTGTCTGTGGATAGCGTTCCTTCAGGGTATTGAGACGGTCGTGCAGGACGGGAAAGACGGGGTATATGATTTGGTCCCGGAAGTACCGCAGAGCGATCGTGCGAACATCGATCTGTTGTGTCTTGAACGAAGGAGTAACGGTACCGGCCCCATTCTGGCCGACAGGCGAGGTTGGCTTGTGTGGCTTGGGGATCTTGTAGAGAGACAATAGTAGCGGGTCTGTTTGTAGCGGTAGAAGGGCCTTCATAACTACTGAGATAGCTCACCACATACAGAGCGCCACACGACTCACCCCTTCGACATACGGCAAGACCTCATCCCAGAAGAACTTCCATATGTCGACGACTCGATCAACGAGATCTTCATCTTCTACTCCAATCAGTTTGGAATTCAAGGTAACAGTGCCGTTGGATATAAGCTCTGAGGCGTCATGTTCCATAGTGCCCAAGGCCTTTGACGGCGACGCCGAGACAGTGGACTGGATGTGGCGTTTTACGAGAGCATTGAGATCTTCACTTGCTTGTGAAGACAAATGAGCCACGAATTAACTGCGAAGGAACAAATACTGACATGGGTACGCGTAATCCTTCCCCATTGAAGAGGGGGAGGATGTAAAGCGCAAGTGCCGCCCAGGGATTATCTCCTACATTGGACGAGCCTACGAGGGCAGAGCTGGCTGATGGCGCGAGGCTCACATTGGATGGTGCGGACAACGACGAGTTCAGGACTGGGAGGTGTGCGAGGTTTCCAAGACGATGCATTTCGCGGGAGACGAGCTAGAACAGAGGACAGAATAAGGCTACATACGCATACAGGAGAGGAGACAAGGAGCGAATATTGCAAGAAGGAAGGGCAAGACATTTATGGGCATGCGATGAAGCTAATCAGACGACGGTGAGGATATGCTCGGTAGTGTCTGTGCCGTCCGCCTCAATGGTCACGGAGACTGCTCGCAAAGGTTGAATATGATGTCATCACGCACCTTGGATGGAGACGCGTGAGCTTTTGCATAATGGCTGGAAGATGAAGCCATTGGTGCGGGGGAGGCAGTAGAGTCACGGGAATGTGATAGGAGAAGGTTCGCCGATTCTGCTCGCGAATGGCTGCGCGATGTTGCCTGGCTCAAGGGGCCCCAGGATGAGCCGGAAGTGGAGGACGAGAGCAGCTTTTCTCCCAAGAAGCCGAGTCTCTTGGTCGGATGGCTGTGGTCGGCACTGTTGGCGTCGTGAGGGCCAGAGTTGGGAGACGGGTTGGCGCTTTGGAAAACGCCTAAGCCAGGCGGGCGCGGCGTGTCGTCGCCCTGGCTCAGCGAGCGCCGAGTGTGCTCGGGAGTGCGCATCAGGCTGTTTTCCTGGGAGGTCCGTCGGCCGCGTGCAGATCGACTCGCCATGTCCGTCGGCTATTTCATCGTCGTGGTCGGTGATCAAGCTGGTTCCGCAGCGTCATCCAGAGCGCCCGGTCGCTGCGTTCCGCTGACCCTAACCCTACGGCCGTCACAGCAAGCCACTCAAGAGCGTGAGATATAGCAGAAATTGTATATATCCACTGATATTCTCGCTCGTGTACGAGGATTTACGGCACTACAATGTTGAGTACCGCTATCCTAGTCATCGGCGGCGCGTCTGCTGTTGGTGCAGGCCACATCTCTGGTATTCAACGCCCATCCCCCGATACCCACCCCAACGGCGGGAAACTGGTAGGTTTGGGTTCCGATTCTATGAAACGGACAAATACCGTACGCAGTGTAAGTCGCCATCTTCAGAGGCCGTCTGGCTGTTCTGCTCATGCTGCTCCTCTAGATGACGAACCTCACTCCTTTCATGCATTCACCGACTATTGGGAGCAGCTCCCTTCCGAAATACACCTCTACACTCAGGCCTTGATAACGGGCTACAAGGTAAGGCGGTGATCTCAAGGCTGTTGGGACCAGGCTTGGAGACTAGGGAGCTACCTAGTCTCCCAGGCCTGGTCCCGACAGCTACGCCCTCATCTGTTCGGCGTCCTCGCGCTAAAGAGCGAGAAGGACTGCCGTGTGCTTTACGACACGGTGCAATCCCCACTTTCAGCCTGGCTTGCTTGCGGACCACGTCATGAAGGGTTCGTTACGGAACATCACTTCTCTGGCCCTGTTCCACCGCGCCTTCCCGTCATTCCGAACACTGTTCCGCGTACTAGGAATATATCCTATCTAGAGGCTGTCATAATCGATACCACAAGCAACGTCTGCACTGCCATCCTCCATCGCCATCGCATTTACCTCCTCTGCACCGAGCGTGAGAGTGTCCTACAGGTAAGATGTGTTGCTCTATCCAAGCAGCCTGCCCGTCTCGCTGTCCTCGGCAAGCCCGCTCGATCACCGACATACCCCGGTGCCTGAGTTTCTTGCTTCCCTCTAATCCACCGGAAGGTCAGTAGCTCCTGAGCTGCCGGTGGTTTAGGAGGACTCTTGCTCTTCGTTTTCATCTATCAAGCACTGCTCAGACTGCACAAAAACTTACCACATTTGATTTGCAAGGCTCATCTTCAAACTTCATGTTGGCAAGTGTAGACGGGAACTGGACCCGGACTGGACCCTCCCCCATGTTTACTGCGGATAGACTCGCTGGCCTTGTTATGTTCATAATTACGTTGTTTTCTTTCTGAGAAATGGTTATGCTGCTTTTTCGAACGGAAAACGGTCAACAGCTATGTGTATACCTTGAACAAATGAAGCTATACTGCATTGGCAAAGCATATGGAGCGTCGAGCGACGAAGTCCGAATTCACACGGTATATGGCGCTTAGAGTGCCTACCTAGAAGCAGCAGAAACGAGCCTACTACCTCTCCGATTACCAAGACTATCTCTTTTAAACGTCGCCGCTACTATTTAACAGCTGTCTTTGAGAACTGCTCAGCGATAGCTCCTTCTTTAATCCTACTATGCTGCTGCTGCGAGCCATCCTCGGACATGACCGTGCCTCCGGCCACTCAACGACGCGTCGAACCCGCCTCTTTCCTTGGATCCCTCGGGCCCTGCGCTGCTGCCCTCTCCCGATCGCGAACCCATGACGCGTCCTGAGACATTCCGCCACGCTCGCCCAAACCGTTCCTAGACCGTGACACGGATCGGCTCCGGAGGTCATTCGGAACTCCTAACAGCCCCGTTGCGCCTCCCCGCCCCGCATGGGCCGCCACTCGACGTCGCTTGTTCACACCCCCGCCTCCTTCGACCTGCACGAGCCCCGGTGCCACCCGGACGTCCTAGATTCCAACACCACCGGCACGGACGAGAGCGGAAGAGCAGGATGTCGGCGGCGCCCAGTGTCACTACCCTCGAAGACGATGTCGCGCTCATGAACGAGAAGCGGGCTGTGCTGAGACCGCAGCAGACATCGACGAGGGACTACTTGCTGAAGTACTTGTGTGCAGCGTTGAGCAGTGCGTGTCCCGTTTGTTCCGAAGCTGCTGCCCATACGCTGACGATGATGGCGTACTTTCAGCTATGTGCGCGTCAGGAGTGACGAATCCTTTCGATGTGTACGTCTGTAACGTAGCTTGTTTGAGGATCTGTTGACGAAGAGGGTATGGTACAGGATCAAAGTGCGTCAACAGCTGCGAACGCAAAGTATGGCGAGCTGTCTCGAGTCGCTCTCATCGGAACTGACTCGCTCGTTTATAGCCCCCGGCCAAAGCGCGAACGCTTTCTGGGCCATCGGGTCCCAGATGGTGAAGAGTGAAGGTATCAAGGCTGTGACGCATGGCTTCACCGCGTCCATGATGCGCGAATTCACCTACTCGGGCATGCGTCTGGGCACGTACGAGTTCTTCAAAGACACGTGAGCGCAGCTTGTACTTTTCCTACGCCAAAGCTTTTAAAAGACATCACAGACTGCATTCAGTCTCGAACGGCGCACTAACGCGAGAAGGCGTCGCGCTCAAGGTCCTCGGCGCGACATGTTCCTCCTCCATAGGCTCATTCATCGCCAACCCCACGGACGTCATCAAAGGCGCGTCCCCCTCTGCCCCCAAACAGCTGACCGTCGTCTGACCAGGGGCCTGGCAGTCCGCATGCAAGCGCACTACCCGCAAGGCCGGCCGTACCGGAACACCGCGCACGCCTTCGTCTCCGTCTTCCGCGAGGGCGCGCACTCGCCCGCCGCGAAAGGTGTTCCGCTGCTCGGCGGCCTCCGCACGCTGTGGCGCGGCGCCGAGGCGACGACGTTCCGCGGCGTCGTGCTCTCGATCTCGCAGATCGCGTCGTACGACCAGGTGAAGCAGACGCTCAAGCAGCGCGGCGTCATGCGCGAGGGCATCGGGCTGCACATCACTGCGAGTCTGTTCGCTGGGTGCGTAGGCAGCCTGAAACCGTACACCGTGGTGGAAGCGAGGCTGAAAAAGGTTGGGATAGGTTGTGCTGCTCTGTGATGTCGAGTCCAGTCGACGTCGTCAAGGTCCGCCTCATGACGGACAAGAGCAGGCAGCTCAATGGCGTCTTCCACGGCGCGAAGACGATCCTGATGAACGAGGGCCCGATGGCGTTCTACAAAGGCTTCAGCATGTGCTGGGCGCGGGTGCGTTTTTGTGTTTCTCGTCGTCGCTCGCCGGTCTAATTTTCTCATGCAGCTAGGAACGCATACGATCGTCAGCTTCCTCATCTTTGAGGAGCTGCGCAAACTTGTTGGCATAGATCCAGTGTAGCGCTGCTTTCTCTCAGAGATACCTCTCGGATGGAGTATACCAAGATATGTCGGGAACAGTGCCATGCTATCGTATCGTACTGGATACTCATGACTTTTAGTCGTACACCGTATTACATTGCACATCGTGCTTTTGTTGCATCATGCAGCTTGTCTGACCCCGCAAACGCACATCAGCGCTTCCGCCGCGTCCCCCGAACACTCGGGTGCGCACCTTCATGTTATCCTCTCGAGCGGCAACCCCTCAGCCTCAGGCCTCCCCGTATGGGTCCTCCTGCACGGCGCGCGCCGCGGCCTCTCGACTGCTGTGCGCGAACGGCGCCTCGTTCACCCCAGCGAGCCCGTCGAGATGCCGAAGCACGTCGTCCTTGACCTGCTGCGGCGCGTCCGGGTCGAGGACCGTCCGCGTGGCGCCCCGCACGCCCAGCGCGCCCTGCTGCTCGGATTTGAGCACGCATTTTGGATGGGTGGGGGAAGGAGGGGCCCGAGGGTGCGCCTGCTGCTGCTGCTGCTCGCGCTTCGGGGCTTGGTGGGAGTTCTGCAGGCATGGCTCGGACGACGTGGTGTTCGTGGTTCGGTGCATGGTTTGTCTCGGGCGCGAAGAGGGGAGGCAGGTCTTATATGTGGGGACGCGCGAGCGAGTGAGGTTGACGTCAGGTTGATAAAGGGTGTCTTCGACGGAGTTGGACGCTGGGCCAAGTGGTGTACCGGCTATGGGACTCCATGATGCGATCAGAATCAGGAAGTCTTGGATTAGCAAGTGCTGATAGACGATAGGTCGTACAGGCCGTGTCTAGCTTAAAAGCCATCTATGAGCGAGACCAACTTTTAGAGGGGAGCAGTACTTGTGGCTTGTGGCCTCTCTTAGAGGGTGGCGCAAGCCGCCTAGCGGTATTAGAGACAAGACAAGAGGATTATGACTTTGACTCTTGGATACGGACGTCGGGAAATGCCCAAAATGTACTGATAATTGTGCCGCCCTGTGATAGGAGAGTAGAGGAAGCGACACGAATTTTAGGAGACTTGCCAAACTTGACGTGGCGTACCGATCAAAATTTTGCAACCAGGCGTCTACTGAGCATGCGGCTGTCTCCCTTCTCACCCTCCTCAGACCCGCGCTACGTCAGCGCGATCATTGCGGACAGTTCACGGAGGTTCGGCACAAATAATCCCTGGGAAGTACTGGTAAAATCCTCGCAGCTAAAGCACGGCCCCACGACATGCTTGCCTGTCGCAGGGGGGCGTCGTGAGCGTTTCCGGCAGACATACGTACTGCCCGGCAAGCTTTTGGACCTAGTCATCGAGTGCCGGAGCCGAATCGAGGTACCGACGATCTTTGTCAAGCTTGCTGATGTGGATGCTTGCGCTCTCATAGGCTCGTGCGTGGTCCCACGGTCCATCCGTGACGCTTCCTCACGGGAATAGCTTACAAACACATACTCTCTCTCTCTTCTTGCTGTGCTGAAAATGTCATGCTACGCCCACAGTCCTAGATTAATGCATATGGGCGTGCATCTCGCATATCAAGAGGCTTGCCCGCCGTAGGAGCGTCCTGCAGCCGGTGTGCGACGTAAGCCTCTGGAGACGGCATGTCCTGCCGCTTGATTAATGCAAGACCAATAAATCTTGCCACTGGCGACGTATATAAGGGCCAGGACTTGCAAAAGAAAGACCAGTTTCTCTGAACAGTCCTCTGTCTCCTACCAAACCATACAAATCCACTCCTCCTCACGCAATACAGCGACACATGCCTGCTCAGCTTCCCACTCGCAAAATCGGCGACGCCCATGTCACCGCGATAGGTTTCGGTGCAATGGGCCTATCTGCGTTCTATGGTAAGCCTCTTCCCGACGAAGAACGTCTAAAGGTAGGTCTATTCGTCATTGCGCGTGACAGCACCTCTGTCGTTGTTTCGCTGACGAGACGCCCCCAAGCTCCTCGACGCCGTCTACGAACAGGGCTGCACAAACTGGGACACGGCCAACATGTACGGCGACAGCGAGGAGCTCCTCGGCAAGTGGTTCGCGCGCACCGGCAAGCGCAGCGACATCTTCCTCGCGACCAAGTTTGGCGCCGGTCCCAGCCCTGGCGGCTCGCCCGAGTACATGCGTGAGCAATTTGCGAAATCTTTGCGCCTCCTCGGCACGGACTACGTCGATCTCTACTACCTGCACCGCATGGATCCGACGATCCCCATCGAGGTCACAGTCGGCGCCATGTCCGAGCTCGTCAAGTGAGTTACCTGGACGCCTTGGCGGGGGCACAATACCAGTCGCTCATGTAGTTTTGCAGGGCGGGCAAGGTGCGCCACCTTGGTCTCTCAGAATGCTCCGAAGCGACGCTACGCCGCGCATACGCCGTACATCCAATCTCGGCGCTGCAGGTCGAGTACTCGCCGTTCACGCTCGACATCGAGAACGACAAGATCGGACTGTTCAAGGCGTGCCAGGAGCTCGGCATCACGATCGTCGCGTACTCGCCGCTCGGCCGCGGGCTCATCACTGGCCAATACGTACGTGCAGCGTCCGCTGAAGCTCTTACGAATTTATTTTTTCCGTATGAAGTTCTGACGAACTTGACCCTTAGAAATCGCCAGATGACTTCGAGCAGGGCGACTTCCGGCGCATCATACCGCGGTACTCGCGCGAGAACTTCCCGAATGTCCTCAAAGTCGTCGAAGACCTCAAGACGGTCGGTACAAAGTACGGCGCGACGCCCGGTCAGGTCGCGCTCGCGTGGCTGCTCGCGCAGGCAGACAACGTGATCCCCATTCCTGGCACTACAAAGGAGAAGGCATGTTACCTTTCCTGTACTGCGAGTGCATGACGCTGATAGGGACGATAGTACTTGAAGGAGAATCTGGGCGCGCTAAGTATCAAGCTCTCGTCAGAGGACTTGCAGGAGGTGCGCCGGGTTGCGGAGGAGGCGGATGGCTCCATGGGCCTGCGTTACCCTGAACAGTTGATGAAAGTCACCTTCGCAGATACGCCTGAGCTGCAATGAAGTAGTATGGCGCCGACCATGCGAGCGGTCTGGGTGTGTATCCCAGACCATGTATACACCAACAATATATGCAGCTCAGTCAGCTAGTGGTCTTCTGTAGTGTATTGCAAGGTTCTGGTTTGCGATTTGGCAATTTTTATGCGGAACAGTCAAATATGTCTCCTAAGCCTCCCACCTCAGTCTCATGGGCCTGTCTGCTTTCCGCCGCAAGTCATCGCTTGACGGAGGCCGCATGAAGATGGCCCCATGGTGATGTCATTCAACAGCCCGTCAATAAGATCCCACTGCTTGGCTTTCATTTGTCCACATTGCTGTGCCTCTACAACACTTCGCAGTAAGGTCAAGTAATGATTCAGGACAAAAATATGGACATATACGAGGGGCAGGTGGCAAACCGCGAGCTCGCAGTAGCGTGTATATATATATATATCCATTTTCATTCAGTTTTTTATTTGGCAATGTACAACCTTCAGGACGTGCGGCATTAGCATATTCAATAACCTAGAACATTATACACTATGTAACACATTATCCACTTCGTCACACTCATCCATGTATCCGACATCCAGAACGGCTTCAGAGACGGCCGGTATGCTGTCCATGCAATGACTACCTGTCCTAAGTGCACGTGTCCAGTGGTACCACCAACGGCGGGTGTTGTAGTATTTGAGGTGCGAGGCGCACTGACCTGCCGGATGCATCAGCCGCGCCGCACCGAGACACCGACATGACGCGCTCATCGCGTCATGCCATATTTGGATATGGCTTTCCCGTTTTAGATATGACGCGCGCAGAGCACTCTCGGCTCTGGCGCCGGTTCACTCCCCGCCGTGTTTCCCCTCGTCTCAGCTTCCTCAGCGTAGATAGTATTGGTCTGAATATACTAGGAAGTAGATAACCTATAAAAGAACACGATGTATTATCCTAGTAATTTACCGTTGATTACTCGTGATTCCCCCGCCTGCGCAATCCAATTCACAACAGCGGGCCTCACCTAATTAGCTCCCTGCCACCCTAGTCACGGTTTGGTCACTGAACCATGATCACACACTGCGGAGGACAAGTGAACTATGAGCTGACCAGGTTTCAAACGTCACGGGTCGCAGGGTGCGGACTGTTGGTCATGGCGGCACAGTATCTGCGACAGATCGCACAGGTGCAGGAGGCAGGTTGAGTCCTTGATGTCTGCCAGCACCGCTGGCTTGGGCGTGGCGGGTATACGCGAAAGAAGCGAGAGCAGCATGGGGGCAGCGTGCGGCACATCACCGCACACGACGCTTTGAAACTTACGAGACAGAGCTGCTTGCGTAGATGCAGTCCAGTAGCTGTCGAGCAAGATTCTGATCTGGCGAGTCAAGATGTGTGGGTACCTGGAATAGTCATCCTGTCAGGCTTAGATTGTTTTTTTGGTGATCTCACAAAAACACACCGCGAGGAAAAGCGAGAAAAGAGCTCGTCTAAGATGTTACCGGCGTCCAATCGAGAGAACAGACAGACCTCCGCTTGCTGTTTCAACTCCGCAAGACCGATCTGTGGTGACGGTCGACGTCTACGTCTGCTACAAAGGATCTGAGATTGCTCTCATACCTCATCGGCAAATTGGTAAATAGATTTGCAAGAACAATAAGGCCTATTTCGACGCTGTATGTGGTGTTCGGCCTTGGCTTCCCCACGGACTTTCGTACCGCAAGAGCGTAGCGGCAAGAAATATATGTTCCCCGCGTAGATGTAAAAGATGAGAGCTTCCAGCCTGCAAAAACAGCCTGGGTGAGCAGACATCGCAATACTAAACTAATACGTACGTGTCTGCAGCCACAGAGTTCGCCCGCACGATTCGTGTACCGTCGTTGATCGCAACTGCCCCACTGGCCGAATCGGTTTCAAGTGGGCCAAGCTATGTCCCTCGTCATGAACGTATAGAGATATGTAACGAGAGATCTTACTGGCTTCTTGTCTGTCTTATCCTCCTTGGCGGATTCAACCTCGCTAGGGGTGGCCAATAAACTGCCGAAAGCGTCGGCACCGTCGTCTTCGTCTTCTAGGTCGCTGTCCGACTCGCATTCGTAGTGGTCTGCAGATCCGAAGTGCTCTGCCGAGAATGCATCTGAAGGGGTGATGGGGTGCGCTGGGCCCGACAGAAATGTATTCCGGTCGGCATCTATGGGCTCTGCATACAGACAATCCCAGTTACGTACGGCCACGAAAGTAAATCGATGCTTTCAGGATAACGCTGTTTGCCCGCACAGCCCGTGGTTTCGTAGCTTTGCCGAACTGCATGCGTCGTGTGTATGCGTAGAACGTGGTATCGATGAACTGGAAGCCAGAGAGCGAGTCCGCGAGCGCATCTTCTAAGCTGCCTCCGCTGGGCACTTTGGCAAGCGCGTGCAAAGATGGCTCGGAGGACATTACTGTTCGCTAGAGCACTAGAACCAAACTTACAAGGTGCGATACGATATTGTCAAGTGAAATGGTCAGACGAAACTAGGATCAATCCCCTGCCTGCCTCAGGTTAGGGTTTGAACTTGAGGCTTACAGTCGAAATAGGGTCCGGGCGCCAAATAAATGCGCGTCTAATACGCGTCTATGAGGCTCCTATCCAACGTATCTCTTACAAATCACCGATTCCCTTTGGGCAACGCCGTGGCTCTTGTCGAAGCCCTTGAAGAACCTTACCTACTAGCAGCCCGCTGGAAAAAAAAGCCAGCACGTCAACACTGCTCATAAAAAGTACTACAGGTAATATTCCGCGCCCATTTTGCTTGTTTTCTCCCTGCAGATCCCGGGTTGGCTGCCAGTAGGCAAAGTCTTTGGGATTTGTTTCTTTTGCTTCCATTCGCCCCGGAGAGCCGTTGAGGCGCCGAAGCACGTCGTCCTTGAAGCTTGAAGCTTGACGCTTGACCTGCTGCTCGGATTTGAGCACGCATTTTGGGCAGGTAGAGGAAGGAGGGGCCCGGAGGTGCGTCTGCTGCTGCCCGCGCTTCGGAGCTTGGTGAGACTTTTGCAGGCATGGCTCGGACGACGTGGTGTTCGAGGTCGAGTGCATGGTTTGGCTCGGGCACGAAGAGGAGACGCAGGTTTACATCTGGGGATGTGTGAGTGGGTGAGGTTGACGTCAGGTTGATGAAGGGTGTCTTAGACGGAGTTGGACGCCAGCCAAGTGGTGTACCGGCTATGGGACTCCACGACTCGAATGCGATCAGAATCGGGAGGTCTTGGTGGGTCGGACAGCCGTGTCTATTTTGGAGGCCATCCATGAGTGAGGCCAGCCGGTATGGAGGAGCAGCACTCGTGGCTCGTCTTAGAGCGGGTGGCGCAAGTTATCCATTGGTATTAGCGATAAGGGAAGACAATCCGAGTCATGGCTTCGTATTGGTAAAGCGAGACTGTAAGCAACTCTCAAAATCCACTCAAAATCAATATTGCGACTGCCCGTGTAGCAGTGTAGCACAGAAGATATAACACGAATTCCAGGAGACTTCAACCCAAATCGGACGTGGCGTATTTGCAACCAGGCGTCTGCTTAATAGCCGGCTGTCTCCTTTTTCACCCTTTTCTAGACTCATGCCGCCCCCGTCCCATCTCTGAACGTCAGCGTGATTAATTCAGACAGTTTACGGCGATTCGGCACACAAAGATTTCCTAGGAAGCACTGGTAAAATCTCTGCAGCTGAAGCACGGCCGCACGACATGCTCGCCTGTCGCTGGGTAGCATCGTCACGAGCGTTTCCGGAAGACATACGTACTGCCCGGCAAGCTTTTGGACGGCTGGACCTAGTCATCGAGTGTCGGTGCCGAGTCGAGGTACTGATTATCTTGGTTTAGCTCTCTGACTCTGCAGATGCTCGCGCTCTCATAGGTCCGTACGCGGTCCCATGGCCCATTCGTGACGCTTCTTCGCGGAGATGAGGCCGGGGATAGTTGATAGCTGACAAAATATGCAAGATCTTTGCCAAGAATGCTGCTCCCAGGGTCCTAAATTGATGTACATGAGCGTGCATGTTTTTCGCACGTCAGGGGGCTTACTCGCAGTAGGAGCGTTCTGCAGCCGTCATGCAACGTAAGCCACTGAGAACGGCATGTCCTGCCGCTTGGTCAATGCGAAGTCAAAAATTCTGCCACAGGCGATGGGCAACGCAGAAGGTGGGCGTTCATCGACGTATATAAAGGCCAGTCTCGTGGAAGAAAGATCAGTTCCACTGGACAGTCTTCAGCCTCCTTCTAGGTCATATAGTACATCTACTCGTGCTCACGCAAAACAGCGACAAATGCCTGCTCAGCTTCCCACTCGCAAAATCGGCGACGCCCAGGTCACCTCCATAGGGTTCGGTGCAATGGGCCTATCTGCGTTCTATGGCAAGCTTTTGCCCGACGAAGAACGTCTAAAGGTAGGTCTATTCGTCATTGCGCGTGACAGCACCTCTGTCATTGTTTCGCTGACGAGACGCCCCCAAGCTCCTCGACGCCGTCTACGAACAGGGCTGTACAAACTGGGACACGGCCAATATGTACGGCGACAGCGAGGAGCTTCTCGGCAAGTGGTTCGCGCGCACCGGCAAGCGCAGCGATATCTTCCTCGCGACTAAGTTTGGCTACGGCCTTGCGACCGGCATTCCAAACGGCTCGCCCGAGTACATGCGTGAGCAGTTCGCAAAATCTTTGCGCCTCCTCGGCACGGACTACGTCGATCTCTACTACCTGCACCGCATGGACACGACGATCCCCATCGAGATCACAGTCGGCGCCATGTCCGAGCTCGTCAGGTGAGTTTCCTGGGCGGACAATACTGGTTTCTCATGTGGTTTTGCAGGGCGGGCAAGGTACGCTACCTGGGTCTCTCGGAATGCTCCGAAGCGACGCTGCGCCGCGCACACGCCGTACATCCAATCTCGGCGCTGCAGGTCGAGTACTCGCCGTTCACGCTCGACATCGAGGACGACAAGATCGGGCTATTCAAGGCGTGCCAGGAGCTTGGCATCACGATCGTCGCGTACTCGCCACTCGGCCGCGGGCTCATCACTGGCCAATATGTACGTGCAGCGCCCGCTGAAACCCTTGTGAACGTCTTTTCGCTGTGTGTGGTTCTGACGAACCTGTCTCTTAGAAGTCGCCAGATGACTTTGAGCAGGGCGACTTCCGGCGCATCGTACCGCGGTACTCGCGCGAGAACTTCCCGAATGTCCTCAAAGTCGTCGAAGACCTCAAGACGGTCGGTACAAAGTACAGCGCGACGCCCGGTCAGGTCGCGCTCGCGTGGCTGCTCGCGCAGGCAGACAACGTGATTCCCATTCCCGGCACCACCAAGGAGAAGGCATGTTACCTTTCATGTACTGCGAGTGCATGACGCTGATAGGGACGATAGTACTTGAAGGAGAATCTGGGCGCGCTAAGTATCAAGCTCTCGCCGGAGGACTTGGAGGAGGTGCGCCGGGTTGCGGAAGCGGCGGATGGCTCCATGGGCCTTCGTTACCCCGAACAGGCGATGAAAGTCATCTTCGTAGACACGCCTGAGCTGCAGTGAAATAGTATGGCGCCGACCATCCGAGCGGTCTGAGCATGTATGTACATGCCGATGATATACTCAGCTCAGTCGGACAGTGATTTTCTGTGGTATGCTGCAACTTGATGCTTCTAATTCTTGCAATTTTAGGGTGTTGAATTCTATCCAGCTCCCTAGGATTTTCTCTCAGATACTACCACACAGGCGACCAATGCTGGTCAGCGGTCCAATTATGCCCACGAGAGCCCCGGTTCCGATCATGAACTATTCTCTGCACTTGAGTCGTCAAAAACAGATGCCGATAGACCTGCTGTCAATCCCTGAAACACTGAACCTCTTGCAGATGCTGCGAGACAAATGTAGACAATGCTGAGGATGCTATGAAAGAAGCTGGAGGACACATTACGCAGACAAAGAAGAGGATATGAGTGTAGTAGAGAGGCCGCTAGAAGCATTGTGTACAGAGCGCTGAAGATGACAAACACAGTATGACAAATAGTTACCAAAAGGTAAAGCGGGCCGTCTACGTCTACATGCCACGCTCCCCAGGCCTCTGGCATCTGAATTGTTACCGTGTAATTTCAATCTTCCTCTTGTAGAAGTAAATTAAGGGACAGGAAGCTTGTAAGACATTAACAAGCCGGCATCGTAGCTGAATCGCCATTATGACGGTGACCACTTCTGTCCAGAAATTCAGCATTTCACTTTAAATTCAGGAGAGGAAAAAAAAAATTCAGCATTCGAGACCTTGTAATAGTACCAAATCCTCGCTTTCGGATAGTCATCCGAGTGATAGAGATGTTGAAAGGCGCAGAGGATGACCTTCAACCTGGGGCCGCACGGGGTATCTGCGCGCAAAGATATCATTTCATGCAATGTGGTTGTTTAGTGGTATTTGCATAGCTTGTACATAGCCTACATGTCTTCAAATGTGCCCCAAGAGAACAGTAAATGAGTGTACAGACCGAAAATACTGCGAAACGATAACATAAAGAAAGCAACACGACCAGCATCGGAGGTGTAGCAGACTCCCGGTAAGCTCAGAGCACCACGATACTCTGCGTGACAATCTCGCAGATCGGTACCCTTTCACAGACGACGCAGGCCTGGCGCATCGCGCGCTCCTGGAGCAGGCCCCAGTCGTTCCACCACTCTGCAGCGTGATCTTCCGCGTCGTACGCATACATGTCCTTCTCTTTCTGCAAAAAAACCGGACATCAGCTCCCAGCCAAACGCCAACCCGTGCTCGGGCGACGGACGCACCTCCCAATGCGCCGCGACGACGTCGTCCGGCTCCGAGCCGACGAGGGCCTCGACACCCGCGGCGTGCTTCTCCTTCATCATCCGGTAGCGCAGCTCGTGTGCCGCGCCGGGCGGCATCGCGATCGCCGCGTAGCTCTCGAGGTCCGTCTCGAGCAGCTTCCGCACGGGCTCGCGCCGGATCGCCTCGAGCGCGTGCAGGAACGGCTCGACCTGCCCTGCGTGGTGCAGGTGCCGGAAGAGCCCGCCGAGCGCCGCCGCGTCGCACACGGACGCCGCGAGTCCGTTCACCGAGCCGCGCTGTTGCTTTCGGGTGAGGACCGGCCAAGTGGTGGGAGGGAAAGTGGAAGGGGGCGTACCGGGAAGGGATGTGCGGCGTCGCCGATGAGGATCAGCCGCCCGCCGGGGTGCACCCACGTCTCGAGCTCTGGCGGCTCCGTGAGTGGCACGCACCGCCCGCCCGCTGAGAGCTCGACGAGCTTCTTGAGCCTGCGCAGCCACCACCGCGTTAGCGTCGCCAAGCCCGTGATGTCGATGGAGCGTGGGACTCACCGCGGTTCGCACCCGCCCATTGCCTCGAGGATCTGGGCTGGCGTGACCCGCTTGCCCCAGTACGCCTCTGTGCCTGCTGCTGGGACGTACACCTGCAGCGCGTACTCCGGCCGGACGCCCTACGGGTCCTGTCAGCTCGGGCGTTCGCACACGCTGTCAGCGGATGGGGGATTGTACTCACGGCGATGTGACCAACTGCGCCGCGCGCGCTGCCGAGCCACGAGTGCGACGTCTGCTTGGGGTCTGGGCTCAGCGTGTGCGACAGCAAAAAATTTAATGGACAGGCACGCACCGTCCTCTCCAGTAGCGGCCGGAGCTCTGGCACGCCTTCCATCGCTGTTCGCGGGACCGGTATGCTGGTGGGAGAGCTGATCAGCCGCGCTCGCGCCGCCGCCGTCGCAGGGGCCCACCAAGATCCGCACCTGAAGAGGGACATGCCCAGCGCCGTCTCTTTGACGTCCGCGCCCGCGATGTGCCGTCGCAGCACGCTCTCGGGCCCGTCCGTGCCGACGACGACATCAGCTTCAATTGCCTCTCCCGAGGCCAATCGCACAGAAGGCCGGCCGTCTGCGCCAAACATGACGGACGTGATCCGCGCCTGTGGTCTGATCGTTGCGCCGTAGGATAGCGCGGAGTCGAACAGCAGTTGGCGCACGTCTGCGTACTAGCCACATTCGCAAGGTGTGAGCATGTCGGGCCAAGGAAATGCAAATGGGCGTGCTCACGTGCATGTACAAGATGTTGCCTCCGGCATCGCGGAAAAGCTCCTCCAGCCAGCTGTGCAGGCCCAACACCTCCTCGGACTCGACTGCGAAAGCGGACAGATTGTGAGGCGGTAGTGCGGGCGCGTCATGAGCGGGAACACGTACACTTTGTCATGAGCATCGCGCGTGAGCATACCGAGAGTTCACGCACGTGCTCCTCAGGCAACCAGCGCAGCAGGAGCTTGGACATGCTTGGCGGAATGATGCAGCCGTTCTCACCCCAGGTCTGGAGCACGAGCGAATTGGTCAGCCTCGGAGGACAAGGGGACGAGTGTCACTCACATTTGCAATCTGGTCTTCGACATCGAGCACGGTGACTCTGTGTCCTGCTCTCCTCAGAGCTATCGCAGAGGCCAGGCCAGCAGCAGTTGTGCCAATGACGAGGAAGTGGATCCTCAGTCGAGCTTGTGTGGGGCGTTCTTGCATAGCTCCTTGTGTCTGGCGCGGGCGTTAGTATGAAGTCCTTGACGGACGAAGTGTGAGCGAGGTGCGACGCACACGCCTAGATATATAACGGGAGTTGTAGTGGTAGAAGACACGGAATCTGGCGTACCCCGAAATTTGGTAGCGTCGTGAGGGTAAGAGGGATAGTGCCGGGTGCGAGATGAACGGGGCTGCTCAATCTGCCTGCGTCTTTTGGGCAGCCCGTCCTTGAGCCGCCCGCGGGATGAATCCAGCTCCTGATCAACCCTGCCCGAGCTCGGAACCCTATCGAAAGATTATCGTTGTCGTGCCTAGCAGCTCTTGAGACAGCTTTGAGACTGTTTTCTCACCTGCCCCTGGCTGCAAGGCCTTGGATAAAGACACGAGGTTGAAGAACCGCGCACGTCGCGGTGTCCGAGATCTCCGGGGCTGGAAGTCTCAGCCTGTAAGCATTTTTGGGCCGTTAGAAGGCCCTGTAGCTCGACAGAAGTCGACTTGCGGAAGCAGATTGCGGGGAACAATAGATCGCTCAAGTTTACTTCCGTAATGAACGCCTCCGGCTCAGGTGCCTGCCCTGCCTCGTCGAGACGCCCGACGCACAGCACGGCAATTGTAAGGGGCTGCTACACAAAGGTAGTTGAATATTCCTACTCTGTGCTCGCTCACGACGAGGCGATGCCAAGAGAGCTCAAACACCATGCGCCGCACCCACCGTCGCGGCCGCCTTGTTTTTTCGCATTGCCACCGCCGCGCGTCACCACAAACACCCCAGAGCGGACTAAGCGGGACAGGCTTTGACATACAACACGGTGCTTGCAGAAATCGAGAACAAGGGAAACGTCGCACGTATCGGGGTCGGGCGGTAGAAAGCCGCCGCGGCGTCTACAGTGGCGCATCAGGCGCATCAGTGACTCACATCGGCCCCCGACCCCACCTCGCGCCACCCTTGATATGGCAACGCACGGCGGTGGGTGGAGACAAGTGGCGCGACTCGCGGCCTTGGCGCGTGGCAGATTTCCTTCCCTGTCGTCGACGCGTCGACGTCATCAGCACGGGCGTCGTCGCGTCGTGGAATATATAAAGGGTACCTCCTGAGACGACAATCCCAACTTCGTCTCCTATCACACATCTCGACTTCACGCACCAAACGACATAATCAACATGGTCTCTACCACTGGTGCGTACCCCGCCAGCTATCGCGGCTGAGCGTAAAGATTGAGCGACATGTCGTAGACAACAAGAACCCCGAGCGCGTCGCGGCCGGTCTCAAGGCTACCATGCACAACCCCAACGTCAGCGAGGAAGCCAAGCACCACGCTGCCGAACGCCTCGAGCAGATGGGCTCGGGCACCGGAACTCATCGCGGCGAGTCTGGCTCGCACAGCTCCACACAGGACAAGAACCGCGTCCTTGGCGGCTACAAGGCAACGCTGGCGGTGAGTACGTTCGTTGCTTCAGCCTGTACGGTGACTGACGCGTTCATCAGAACGAACATACTTCCCCTGAGGCGAAGAAGCACGCCAGGGAGATCCTCGAAGCCCATGGATATACCATAGAGCGCGGCGAGGGCGTCTCGGAGGACGAGCACCATACCCGTGTGCTGGCTGGTTACAAGGCCGCTCTGCACAGTGAGTGTAGCTTTACCTTACATCCTCAGGGACGTGACTCACATGCTGGTAGACCCTCGCGTGTCTGATGAGGCAAAAGCCCATGCCAGAGAGTACCTTAGGGAGCACGATGCGCTCTAAGCCAACCAATCAAGCCTAATCATGTACCTTTAAATTGTATCGTAGAACGGTACAAGATAATTGTAAAGTTTAACTGTCCCGCCGAATGGGCATATCTAGTTCATGAGAAAAGAGTATGCAACTATGCTGCCTGGAAATCTGGAAATCGTTTCGTAGTAACTGGCTGACAATGCTCGAGTATACGAACGAGCTCGGACCTGGCCTCATTGGTGCGCTGCCCTCTTTGCAGCATACTCATACTGAACCTTTTGCAGACTGCCCCTCGAAAATGCCAAACAAGGTTGGGCATCTGTTCATGGCCCAGCTCTTCCACGACCTAAGTTCTAGGAGCTGGACAATAGAAGACCGTCAACCATCAAACTTCTTCACGCCTCTACCTCCGTGATATATAAAAGAAGAGGAGGGGTAAGTTAACCCCGAAGAAGCCTTCGACATCAAGTCGCAGTTCAGTGATATTTTCCACCTGATGCCGTGTCGTTCGAGATTCCAGCGGTTGCTACAGTCATTACGGTGCCGTCTGAAAGGGGTCCTCTAGTCCCGTGTGCCTCTCTCAGAGCAATTTCGGCGTCACATCGGATTCAAAGCGACGTGCATGCCTTTCGACAAGCTTTAGAGTTGCTTGCATGCGCAGATGCGCGCCGCTGCACGAGTCGCTTGGTGGTTCGACCCCACTAGATTTTTGAAATATGCCGAGAGCATTCATGTGCTTCAGAAAGTTGGAAGTGATAAAGCTCTTCTCGCACCAAGTACGTCTTGTACAAATCATGCCAGTAATTTCTGTTCTCTCGCGATTTATGGAGATTTTTTTTGGAAATAGTCGAAGAAACTTGAGCTGAACGCTTCCATCCGGTATGATTGCGAAAGTAATATATGCTCCGCTGTTTGGTCATAACGTCGTAATCAGGAATACCTGAATATTACGAAGAATTTGTTTGCACCTCCATTGCATGACTGTGAGCATGCTAAGCCTTCGACGTCAAATCAAAGGGGCCTTACCCAGGAGGAAGCACCTGCAGATCACTGTCAAACCCACGGAGCAAAACAGGAAAGAGAGAGTCCAGCTCCGAAGATACTTTCGACACGAGGTTGTAGTGCAGTGACCCAAAGATCACCCGTTGGTCGTGCCTGCTGATGGGTCGTTATGCCGTCACCTCGAAGCGGGACCCACATTGCTACGAGCCACTTGACCGTCTGGCTTTGTGATCTTGTGAAATTTGCTGGGAACATCGCGACTCATTTGCTCTGGGTATGTCGGAAACCATGAAAGTGTTCTCACGACGAATGCCTTCATACAACTTGTGTTTCTGTGTGGCATAGACCCCTTGCAAATTCTGCAAGGTCACCGACCGATTTGTCTAAAATATCCAGACATAGCATGTCTGCAGTCTAGGCTCTGGATCACGCCTGAGACAAAGTGAGCGATCCCGAAAATTCCGATTGGCGACGGCTTTGTGGCGCTTGTAGAGATGGGTGAGGATGATAAGCGCCTGACCCAGGCTTGGACTGCACCCGCCATGTCCAACCTGACCACTTTTGGACGCCCAACCGCCGCGAGCAGCGCTGCGATGTCGAGTAAGAGCTGGAAGATGAGCCGCTTAAGGTTCTCCTCTCATTACCGCCATGTCGCCTGATGATGCAAGCACATGGACATCCGGGCGGCCGAGCGGTGGTAAGCATGGCCCTTGTTCTTTCGAATGAGCTGTCGCTGATACGCTTGTTTGCACAGGCGCGTCCTCGTCGACCGACGTAGACGACGGATACTCGAGCAAGGGTGGATGCTGTGCAATATATCATCGCACGTCAGGCACTTTGTCCTGACTGGGCACACGCTACAGCACCCGGCATGCTTTTTCGTTATCGCTGATGTAGAACGGGAGACCGACGTGTCCCGACGCTGGTCTGCTTAAACGTCGGATGTGGCTTGAGACCACGGTGAGTCACGCAATCTCGTTCAAATTGGTCGACTCATCAGATCTTCGTGCCAGCAAAACTGACTTGTATCCGATGTTTCGATCACGGTTCACGAGCCTAAAGGTAGTGTTCGTATTGTTTTTCTCGTCAGGTGAACATGTTCATTTGTATGCACGCCTCGCGCACACACTGATAACGAGCTTGGAAAGCTCAGACCAGCATGGCATCCTCCGGCAGAGATACGCGTTTTCGACCGCGCCCGTGAGACTTTTAACAGACAATGCCGAATTTGGCAATGTCTCGTTGTTTTCATATGCGGAGGTTGGGGTCCGGACCTCCGTACGGGCCTCTTCTTGCGCGCCAACTTTGCGGTCGGGCGACCCAGGTTCCCCAGAACATCCGAAGTCGAGATCCGTGTCCCGCATACTTGCAAATATCTACAGTGAGCCTCGTTGTCGCCTCATATCGACCGTTCTGATGGCGAACGCCTTTCGACTAGAGTCCATGTGCCATAGTCGTACGTTCCTCCTGGCTGGCAAATTCTCCGGGGTTCTGCAGTGCTCCACATTCGTCCGAATTTGAGTATCAGGCGATCCCCCGTGGGGACTGAATGGCTCAGTCTCCCTCCGCTTCACTCCTCGTATACCGGTGTTCCAAGAGGCGGCTCGCTCTCACGTATTGCATCGTCACCATTGCAAAACACAGCCTCTCAGCTCGTCTACACATGCGAAGCATTGCCACATGACAGAAAACTGACATTTGTCTTGTTCACCGCTTTCCTTCGTGGGATCCGGCTCAGCAACGCCTCGGATGTTCAAGCTTTCGTCCGTATGGTGCCGAAGTTTGTCGACGTCACCAACCCCCTCCTGTTGTTTAGACTTGCTATTCTGGAAGCCTGCATTCCGCCACATGCCGCCATTTGTCGTCGCGAAGGGTCATGGCTGCAATAGCGCACGTCCATGTGATTGCACATCAGCCCTCGTGCGGACGATGAGCGACGACAGTGGCAGCTGGGGGCACCTGGAACCAAACGGGGTATGTACTCGGATCTGCCGAATGTTCAAGAAGACTGGAGTCTGCCCAGTGCGGGCACTGTGGTGGTGGTGCCGCCCACATATCGCGACACGTGAGTCCGCATGCCATAACCTTGGGCGATGCCAATCATCCTTTTTTAGACCGGAGCGCACTGGAAGACGGGGCGCAGAAGCCTGAGCATCATGAGCCTGTAGTTTGTCCGGTGCTCGGCTATACCACAAGGGCTGCGTGGACCCCCTCGGGCTCGTCTGAACTCATATGTCACGAGGGACAGCGCAAGCGAGGTGAGCCAACGTGCAAGGTTTTCGAGCCCCACCGTCCAGATCAGGCATCCAGCTTCGTCTGACCGACGAGACACGCCGCCCCTGCAGGTCCCATGCTCATCCGCGTCGACTCGAAAATTTCGCCTCGCGCGACGTATATAACCAGCGCACTCCACTGCTGGTCTTCTCCAGGGCATCGGCTTCTCTCTCTCCTCGCTCCAAGCTCCACACGCTCGACATTGAGTACCACTCGCAGTGTTACTTGCCATGTTCCACCGCATCTTGTGCAACGCTATGGTCGTTGCGGGCGCCCTTCTGGGGTTGCTCGCCACGACGGCCTCTGGTCTTGGCTCGACGTGCTCGACGCCTTTGACGCACGGTAGCGCAGCCCCAGGCGCTCCCTTCTGGATGGAGAACATCCAACACCAGGGTGAGCATTGTCGAATGCCACTCTAGCGTAAATGCCAATTTGATCGTGTTCTCTAGGTATTGCTGCGTTCAACTCCAACCCCTCCAGCTACCCGGTTTTCCGCAATGTCATGGTATGCATTCACACTGCAGCACGTTTTCACACATTTGTTAAGGCTTTCTTTTCTTTGTAGAACTACGGCGCCAAGGGAGACGGCTCGACCGATGATACTGCTGCCATCCAGTTCGTACCGCATCTGCCGTACACACGGGAGATTCCTTGTTCATCTACTTCCCAGATCCGCCATTAACGCCGGTGGCCGGTGCGGGCAAGGCTGCCAATCCACGACGTTAGTCGGTTCCGCCGAGCGCTTCCCATGGAAAGGCTAACTTTATAATTATCGTAGCACCCAGCCGGCTCTCGTCTACTTCCCACCTGGGTAAGTTTTCATCGTCGATCATGGGACGGCTTCACCTCATGGCTGTGTGATAGTACCTACAAGATCTCTTCGCCTCTGATCACGCTCTATCAAACTCAGCTCATTGGCGATGCCACGACCCTTCCAACCCTTCTCGCTGCTCCCAACTTCTCTGGCATTGGTCTCATCGGTACGTCTGCCACGGTTCTGAAACGTATTCTTCGACACTCATCGAGCCTCACAGATGTTGACCCTTACCTCGCTGGCGGTGCGCAGTACTATACGAACCAGAACAACTTGTGAGCATCCCGGGTTCTCACCCGACCTTCCCGAGTTGACATTCATTCAGCTTCCGTTCCGTCCGCAACTTCGTGATCGACCTTCGTCAGGTGTCCGGGTCGGCTACCGGTATCCACTGGCAGGTCTCTCAGGCGACGTCGCTCATCAACATCGTCTTCGAAATGTCGACCGCCGCGGGCAACCAGCACCAAGGTATCTTCATGGAGAATGGAAGTGGTGGTTTCCTTGGCGGTACGTGTGAACGGTCCTCCTGACTGACAGCCTGCTCACATGGCTGTCTCGTCAGACCTCGTGTTCAACGGCGGTAACATTGGCGCCACCTTCGGCAACCAGCAGTTCACGGTCCGCAACGTGACCTTCAACAACGCAAACACTGGTATGTCCTTTCCGCTGGCTGGACATTGAGGCCGCTGCTCACTAAGTCCGCCAGCCATCAACGCCATCTGGAACTGGGGCTGGACGTTCCAGCGCATCACGATCAACAACTGCCAGGTCGGCTTCTCCCTCACTCAGGGCAGTACCTCCAACACCGGCGCTCAGGGTGTCGGCGCTGAGGCTATCATCGACGCCGTCGTCAGCAACACTCCCACCTTCATTGAGTCCAGCGGCCCCAGCGGCGGACACCTCCAAGGTTCGATTGTCCTCAACAACATCCAGCTCACCAACGTCCCCGTCGCTGTCGGTGTTGCGGGCGGTGCTACAGTTGTAAGTACTGCAATCGTTAAGATCCATGGCGCTTGTATTCAAGTCTTTGATGCGCAGCTCGCCGGCGGTACCACCACTATCAACTCTTGGGCCCAGGGTAATGTCTACCACGGCACGAGTGGCTCTCCGACCTTCACCCAGGGCAACATTGGGGCCATCAACAAGCCCGGCGTCTTGCTCGACGGCACCGGCCGCATCGTCAGCAAGTCCCACCCTCAGTACTCCGGCTACGCTCCAGGCGACTTTGTCAGCGTGCGCTCGCAGGGCGCGAAGGGCGACGGCCACACCGACGACACGCAGGCGATCAAGAACGTCCTCGCGCAGTACGCAGGCTGCAAGATCATCTTCTTCGACGCCGGCACGTACATCGTCTCCAGCACCATCACCATCCCCGCTGGCACCCAGATCGTCGGCGAGGTCTGGTCGCAGGTCGTCGGCACGGGCTCCGCGTTCCAGGACAACAACAACCCGCAGCCCGTCATCCAGGTCGGCACCGCGGGCTCGACGGGCATTGTTGAGATCACGGACATGATCTTCACCACTCGTGGCCCGGCGGCTGGTGCGATCATCGTCGAGTGGAACGTCCACGACCCCTCTGGTCAGCAGGCCGCTGCTGGTGCCTGGGACACCCACCTCATGTGAGTCTAGCCTTCCGTTGGCTATCGTTTCCGTGTGCTGATTGGTGTCCATCCCGTGTAGCATCGGCGGTACTGCTCAATCCGGCCTCCAGGTCGCACAGTGCCCGACTTCCGGTGCTGGCGGCAACAACTGCTTCGCCGACTTCCTCGGCCTGCACCTGACCTCCGGCTCGAGTGCCTACATCGAGGTGCGTCTCGGGCTCGCATCTCCGGCGGCGTGGGTGGATCTCTGACGAATTTTGGCTTCACACAGGGAATGTGGGTCTGGCTCGCGGATCACGATCTCGATACCGGAGGGAGCCAGCAGCTCTCACTCTGGAGCAACGGCGGCATTTTGTCCGAGTCCCAGGGCCCGGTGTGGCTGATCGGCACAGGTGCGTGCACGCCCCTCGGCAGGGGCGACCGAGTGGATCGGCTCACGCGGCTTTTTGATTGTTCCAGCGGCTGAGCACCACATCAACTACCAGTACTTCCTCAACAACGCCGCGAACCACTACATCGGGCTCGCCCAGACCGAGACGGTGAGTTTTCGCCGCTAGGCACGCGCACCGTGGGTGATTGCTGACGCGATCTCCTCCCCTCCGCAGCCCTACTTCCAGCCGAACCCTGGCCCCCCGGGACCGTTCGTCACCAACACCAACTTCGATCCATCGCAGCTCGGCAACGGCAACGCCTGGGCGTTCACCGTCCAGAACTCGCAGAACATCCTCGTCTTCGGTGCGACGCTCTCTTCTCCCGTGTGTTCCCCACGAACCGGACGCTGACGCCGTTGTGTAAACAGGCGCGGGCTTCTACTCGTTCTTCAACAGCTACGCGACGAGCTGCCAGAACTCGCAGAACTGTCAGAACCAGATCGTCAACGTCGACTCGGGCTCGTCCGTCGCGTTCTACAGCCTGACGACGGTCGACACGACCTTCTCGCTCAGTCAGAACGCGCAGGGCGTCATCAACCGGTCGAACAACCCGAACGGCTTCGCGGACACGATCACCGCCTGGACGCGCAACTAGGTCCGCTCGCGACTGCGAATACAGGATTGCTGATTCTCGTGGGTTGTCAACATATCTCTCTAAAACGGCTTGTATTCGTGTGTGTTTGTAGTAGTACCACTACTGTATATTAGCTTGCGGTGTTTGTATTAGTACATGTACCATTCTATCGCGCACTTCCCCGTGCCATGAACGTTGAGTTATCTCGGAGTGCTAGTCCAAGTTGCGATCCACCTCGAAGAGCATCGAAGGGCTAGCCTGAGTGCAAACTACAGGCGCCCTGACGATGCCTTCAAAAGCTCCGGAGAGATAGGAATCTCATATTGAGACCAATATTAATTGATGCCTATGCGTGGGCCAGGGGCCTGGCAAGGGCTAATTCGTGTAAACAGTCGCACCGTGTTTCAAGGTGTTTCAGTGCCAGTGCCCGTTCAAGTCGGGCTTTGCGGCGGGGTTAGGACTGCGCCGCTACGAGAAAGTTGCTGACATGGTAGGCTCATCAGAAACCACCAAATGACAGCTAAAGCAGGTTAGATTTCCATCAACATCGCATCTGTGGTAAACTGGTCGGGCTGGTTGCGGACAGGCATGTGCATACTGCCACGGCCCGAGTGCGTCGCGGCAAATCGCACCGGAAAAGGTAAAGTATGTTTGTCAAGCGACAGACATCATATCGAATAGAACGACCGAGAACACGAGATATCGGCAGTATCCTCAGCCTACCCCAGCCTACCTTGTGGAATCGGGACCTTCCCAGGCCCCAGATGTTAAAAGCACACTAGTGTGATTTTTTCAACCCTGCGATACCATGGCCTCCCTCAACATCCAAGATGTTGGGCGCACCGCGCGCATCCCGGCGCCGCTGTCAAAGCTGCAGACAGTCAAGGTCTCGGCACCCGCTGAACATGTGCTGCTGATCGCCATGAGCCGGCCAAAGGCGTTGAACATGTTCGACGAGCAGATGGAGGACGAGATGAGACAGGTGCTCGAGTGGGCGGACGAGGACAAGGACGTCTGGTAAGCAGCTGTTTCGTGTTCCCCCCTCGCCGAAATGTCGAGATATGCCTGCAGGGCCATGGTTTTGACGGGGGAAGGTGGCGTATTCTGTGCCGGAGGCGATATTAAGCTGTACGTGCTGGGTTGTATCGTAGGCAGTCGCTCATCCGCGCGCGCTTTTTGCCTTCAGAGCACTCAAGCAGGTGCAGGAGCGCCCTTCTGATCCAATTCCCCCGTCCCTTTTCTATGGGATGACACCCGAAGGATTCGGTTACCTCTCGCGTCGCCCTCGGGCCACCAAACCCATCATTGCCGCCGTGAATGGCATGGTGATTGGCGGGGGCCTCGAGATCGTGCTCAACTGTGACATTGTAGTCGCCAGCGACAAGGCTAGGTTTGGGCTTCCGGAGACAAAGAATGGCCTGGTCGCCATCCACGGAGGTCAGTACCGTCGAAATGACTGTTTTGCCCAAGTCTTCGCCTTCGCCTCGGGGACTTATCGTGATATTTGTCAGCTTTACCGAGGCTCGCGAGGGTTGCAGGCCATCAGGCGAGCGTCAACCTGCACCATTTTGCGGCAATTGTTACTCATTAAATTGGTATAATGCAGCTCGCTTCTGAGGCCTATCTCATGGGACGGACTCTCACTGCCAAGGAGGCCCACGCTCGGTTCGGCTTGTGAGTTTGTATTTTGCTCAACTATGTCGCATGCGTCTCATCGTACTTCTTAGCGTGAACCGCGTGGTCCCGCACGACTTCGTGCTCTCAGCCGCGCTAGGACTCGCTTCGCAGATTGTCTCTCTGGCAAAATCTGCTAGCGCAAACGCGCCAGGATCCTCCGGTCTCGAACAGATACAGAACACGAAACGCTTGCTGGTCCAGAGCCGAAACCAGCGACCAGTCTCCATGGCCAAGCTATGACGCTTAACGCTTATTCACGCCTCAGTCACGCTTTGATATCATAACGTTATGATGTACTTATACATGTCTGTTGTAATATTTAGCCTGGATATTATTCTGAGGATGCCACTGCATGCATAGACGAGTGGGTGAACGACAAAACTGAAGTAAAGGGAGCATGAGTAAGAAGCCGCTAATGAAGCCGCTTAGTGACATAAGCGAGGACAAGACACGGGATCAAAGTGTGGGAAAATGGGCCAAAGCGCGTCGTTGCATCCCCGTCCCATTCCACGGTCCACAGTCACTTCGTTTCCAAACCCTAATTTCTCTTAATTTGCCGACGCGGTGCTGCCGAAGTCCTGAGCGGAGAGCACACGCAAGACGAGACAGTCATGAGCACCACCAAGTACGCTAGCCTGCCAGACATAGTTGAGTAGTACGCTTGATCTATGCGTAGATGTGCATGAATCGTCCCCCGTGCTGACCTCGTGTCTCATCCTGCTTTGTCGTGTAGGACACTGCGCCAGATGTCTACGAAACGGAAGATGTGTTCCCCACTCACGAAACCGTGAGTTGCACGCTTCTGGACACGACATGGCTATGCTCATCAAAATCGCGACGCCTTCCGACATGACAGAAGCAAGAGTCGTCAGACGAAGAATCTGGACTTCCCTCTAGGCAGTCGAGGGGCAAAGACTTGCATGCTAGGCCGGAGGAACTCGATGCGAGCAGTTTGATGGACCCGAGCGAGGCGGGCAAGAAGTTCAGGAAGGCAGAGAAACGTGAGCAATGGCTAACCATACGCAAGTCCGATGACTCTAACAGCATCGCTTTTCGCAATCGACAGGTCGTCACCGGCCGCGGATACAATATACGTACCCGCCATCTCCGACGACGTCTTCAGGACGAAGCTCGCCCGAGATTCACCACACGCTTCCGTCCCACCATCACCATCATCATCACCAACGCCCACACGCCTCGAATCTCGCACAGCGGCTCACGAACCTCAAGGCAGAGCTTGCAGCGCTCGAGGCCGAGCTCGGCGAGGCACAGACGCAAGAGAGCCCGGCCCTCGCGGACGACGACGATGACGACGAGCCGGTCGACATCGCAGCGGAAGTAGAGGACACGCCCAAGCCTGTTCTCGAGGAGAACGACGGGCCGCAGAAGGCCGTGCTCATCAGCGAGGTCATCGATGTCAAGGCGCGGTTGGAGAAGATCGGGAAGCTGAAGGACGGGAAGACAGGCAGGGAAAAGCTCGTTAGTGCGGTGCTCCAGGGCGTTGGGGAGCGAAGCACGTCGGCTGAGGCTGTACCTGGAAAGGACCAGGAGATCCCTGGGGGTGAAGAGAAGAAGGGAGAAAGTCTTCCGATGAAGATGGAAGTGAGGGATATCGCTGAGATGGATCGTCGTCTTGGAGAGCTGGAACGCGCGGTGGGGGCGTCTAGCACCACCGTAGACGAGGTTTGTCTTCACCCTTACCCATATACCCAACAACTCACGAGCGTCGTATAGACTACACCCCTTCCTCCGCCTTTACTTCCCCTCCTAACCCGCCTCAACACCCAGCTCACCCTCCTCGCTCAACCGCGGCACATCGACAACATCTCGCGTCGGCTCAAGCTGCTCCTCTCCGACCTCGACAGACTGTCCGTGATCAACAACCAGCACAACAACCCGAACGCAGGCGCGCCCCAGCGGCGGGGCACCAGCGGCCACTTCGGGCACAACCAGCATGGCTTCGCGGGCATGCCTAGCACGCCGGTATCGTCTAGCCATCCCGCGCCCCCGCCGAGCCCGCACCCGCACACGGACGCGCTCGTGCCCATCCTGAACCGGCTGTCGCCCCTGCTGCCACACATCCCGCACATCCTGACGCGCCTCCGCACGCTGTCGACGCTGCACACGAATGCGGCCGCGTTCCAGGGCACGCTCGAGGCGCTCGAGGAGGAGCAGAAGCGCGTGCGCCGCGCGCTCGAGGAGCTCGAGGGCGCCGTGCAGAGCGTCGAGGGCAGCCTGAAGGAGAACGAGACCGTCGTGAAGGGCAATGTTGTTGAGGTTGAGCGGAGAGTGGACGAGGTGACGCGCAAAGTCGAGGCGATGAGCGTCACGGGTCAGTGACGAATGTTCGGATTCCCTTCGTACTGCAGGCTGCATTCGTGATATACCCCTTTCATTTCTGTGTCCTGGCCTTTTTTCCACCTCAAATGAACTTCGTGTGCTGACACTGGCCAACAATAGGGGTTTTCGCGAACTGGGGAGACGTGCAAAATATGGAAGAGTAAAAGCTTCAAAGGTCCCAGGCTCGCGGCGGAACCGCAGAAAGGGAAAAGGACCAAAAAAGCGTCACCTGAGCGATTCGAACACTCGCGTGCAAAGCACAACCGCTAACAGCTAAGAATAGCAGGCGATCCCGTTAACCACTCCGGCAAAGTGACTTGCTGTGCCGGCTACTGTGCTACTATATGATCCAAGCAATTATTAGTAGATATCCAAAGAGATTTTGCGAGTTGGCTCGGGTTTCGGTGGCGATACCCTCAACTACCGAGGTCTAGACTCTAGAAGACATCGGCCACGGCTCATGCATGTGGTCTCATGCCCGGTCAATGTCTTTTCAGCAACATCGCGCCAGTCATGCGACCTCGTTGCGCGCCACGCGCACCACCGTGTAGTAGCGCCGTGAAAGCTTTATCCGGCATGCTCTTCCTCGCAGCTTCATGGGATTGTAAAAGCGATGGGTTTCCTATTGATCTCTTTCGCCCCTTCCAAGGCCCACGCCCACTCTATTCTGATATCTCCGCCTTCACACGGGGTAACCTTAACCCTAGGGACCTGCGTCACTCTCATAGGGGCGACATTCGGGACGACTACCACACTCTAGTACCACATCTTCCGACCACAAGGTGAGTGGTTTCGGATGCTAGGCTGAGCTATAAATTCACTTTCTTCCTTAGGTGTCAACTGAGCCGCACACTGTTGGTGCACAACTTTGCAAGGGACGCTGTGTCTTGATCTTAGTCTTTCTCACGAATACGCCGAAGTCTCCATAGAATCGGCACCAATGTCCTCGCAAATAGAAAGCAGCGGCAGGGAGACTATCTTGCAAGTGACTGCGCCCGTCTTCCCTCCAGAACTCTTTGACTCCGTGATCGACCATCTGCACGACGACAAAGCGGCCTTGCACAAGTGTTCGCTCGTCTGCAAGGACTGGGTGCCTTCCAGTACTTTCCACCTGTTCTCCACCTTTTCTTGGCCCCCATGCCATCACATGTGGCACGCGAAGATCCCGCGCACATCGCAGGGAAACTTCTGCCGCTGCAGCCAGGCTCAAGCCAGTTTCAGCCACTGCTTCACGCTGCTCTCGAGCATTCCCCGCATTGCGGCCGCAATCCAATGCCTGAGACTGAACAGCTCTCGCTCTGTCCACCACATCGATGGTACCACTCGCTTCACTGACGAGGCGCTTCCTCGCTCAACTCTTCTGGCGATACTCGATTGTCTATGCCATCTTCGCACTGTCGAATTTACCAACTGCTTGCTCGAGAGGGAGGGCAACTGTATCAACGCCAGCCCTGGAGCACGGGAGGTTCACGAAGTTAAGATAATTCCACGACATGACCACGGCTACGTCCCCCTCTATCGTGCGCTTGAGGCTCTCTCGGTTTTCAGCCGCCTGCGAAAGCTGTCCATCGATGGCCAAGGGTGTAGACCCCTTCTCGCGGGCAGCTCATCCCTACCTCGCCGTACTTGCATCGGTGCTCTCAAAATCATCTGCGAGGACACGGACAGTACAGAGAGCATTATGGGCACGCTACTTCAAAGAACCGACTTGGCCTCCCTGCAGGACTTGACGCTCTGCAGTCTCCTCGGAGACCGGTCTCAGACGTCGTTCCTCGCCGCAGTTCCATCCACTCTCGAGTCGCTCGAATACCACGTTGTCGGCGCGACCCCAGAAATACATCGGTTCGCCTGCCTGCGTTCCTTGACCCTCATCGGCTCGCTCTATATCGAACAAGGCGGCCGCTCCGAGTGGCCGGACATCATGCGAGATTTCGGCGTCGTCGCAGGACCCCAGATGCGCGACATCGGCATCACCTTGCAGGTCCATGAGGACCCGTTCTGGACGTTCTGGACGTCGGGTTCGAGCCTTGGAGACATGCCCTTCGACTACCTGGCGAACTCGCTGAAGAAGCAAGATTGGAGCTTGCTCTGCGCGCATCTGCGCGAGTGTCAGTTGCTCCAGGGACTCAAGATCAAAGTGGAGCTGAAGCCGATGCTGGATGGCAAAGGGAAGCTATCCCAAGATGTCCCACGATGTACTTCGATCGTACGGGAGGTGGTAGATCAATATCTACCTGCGGCCGTGGCGAGTTTCGCGAAAGTGGGAGTGATGTGTGCAGATACGAAGCACTGAATCATAATGTAAGAGCATTCGTATGAACAGAGCCGTATTTCGTGCTGACGATGCTTGTATCGTACAGGCCAGCATACAAGTCAGCGCCCCAATCGTGCCGCGATCCCCGGAACGTCGGAGCGGTACCTCAAGCAGCTGCATATTCGTGTAGATTATAGGATGACAGCACGCTCAGATTTGGTGTACGTATACATTTGGCTCGGGATCGTTTTGCTACAAGAGAAGAACGTGCCTCGCCTGAAGGCTAGCTTATAAGTAGCATTTTCTTCCTGTAGCTATCGACTATAACGTTTTCTCGATTAATGCATGTATAACAGCGGATTTTCTTTATAATACAAGCTACCAGATTTACGATGTTCCAAGCATCAAGCACCAAACACAAAGAGTTAGATTAATTCCACTTCGAACCCAAGCGGTTGTAACTGAAGACGAGGACTGCGGCGATTAGATGTCAAATGCTGTCATGATACTTCGGGCAGACTCACGTTTACGGCCGCTCAGTGCTGGGGGTTGAGGGGCGACTGTCACTAGCTATGCTGTGATGCAACATGGTGGGACGTGTGGGCCGCGGGGCTCGCACAGCTGGAGGGCTTATCGATCTGGTAGGGACGCGATCCTGGACCGACGTAGTCTTTCCGTTCACTCGGCCCTCTGATAGCGATCCCGCACTCGTTTGGCCTACGCCATAAGTGCCGCGGTACGGACCAGAGGGGGAAGGGCGTCGCTCACCGCTGTTCGGGCGACCGAGCATTCTCGGGCGGGGTGTGCCTGCCCGCCGCGCGAAGGGATCCCGTCTGCCGCCGCCTATCTTGCCGAGCGGAGACCCTGGCGAACCGAAGTCTAAGTCAGAAGGGGCAGAAGCGGGGTCGGTGTACGGCTGAAGCTCGAAGAGCAAGTCGCCCTTCGCGCTAAAGACGGGGTTGCACAACGTGTATGCCGACAGTCCAGGGTAGCACGACTGCCATACGGAAGCGAAGCGAGAGAATTCGGCGTAAGCGGGCTGCATGTCGACGGTAGGAGGGAAAACGTCTCTGAGAAGCTGTTCGGGGTCAACGATGGGATGCATCCCTGTGTCTCCGGTGGAATCGAGGGTCTTGAACACAATAGCCTGATTCAAGACTTTGACGAGCAGACCACCAGCTTCTGAATGTACTACCAGCGATGCTGTCCACTCTACAGATGCCTTTGAGCTGCCAACTCACTCAGTCCTTTTTCAAGACATGAAGTAAAATAGAGAAACATGCCTCCAGTCTACTGAGAGCCCGCGGTCGTCAAGGTGCACGTCCAGCTGCAGAGTAACCCTTCCACGCATTTCGATCGTCATCGTACCCTGCTTGTAGACGGTGGGTATCTCCAAACTGTTTTCCGTGTCGCCTATGTTTCCCTACATGAGCAAGCGACAAGCGCCGAACAAATGAAGAAAAATTGGCAACCGAACTCGAGGTATGTCTCTTGGCTTATATTCGTGTGCAACTTGCTAATGTTACGTAGAGGCGAGCAGTTGAATTTCACGAATTGGCGCGTCACTTTCGAAGTAGATCTAAATATATGCGATCATGGCACTCTCCCAGGAGTGAGTCCAGAGTGGCAGTCAGCCTTTGAGCAGAGCCGTGTGGGTCAGGATGCTGGTTTTCAATCGAATGTGGATCTTAAGCATATCTCTCTCAACTTGCTTCGTACGTGCTTTTCAGGGGCTTTAATTCAGACCTTAATCGTTGGCTGCGCAGGGGTCAATTTCCTCCACGAGCTGTCCTACTTTGAAGGCCTTCACAACGCGCAGAACAAACGCTTCATCGACAAGATCCAGGCCGCGGTCTACTACCTACGCCAATATTACTTGCCGCAGCTCGTCTCTGCCGGACACCATATCCTTTACACTATACCAATCTGGAAGACGGAATCAGCCGAATTCCCGCACCGCCTTACACACTTCATGTACCAAGTCTACTCGAATAAAAACGCGGGCATGTCTTACACGTGGAGCGACAACTCTCGCGTATTCCAGCCCATAATCGTCATCGTCGGCATATGCGCGGATCGACACTCGATCCCTTCTGGTTTCCAGTACTCGACGGAATGGGTAGCTCACGCGGGCAAATTTTCGTCGTGCGGCACCGTCGGCATCTCAGCGGAGCTTTTCCTCAAGGGCAAACTCCTTCCCATCGTTTCTCAGATCAACGCTACGACGACCGTTATCCCAATCTTCTCCGGAATGAAGCAGAACCAGTGGAACCTCAGGCTCACCACTTGGGCGGAGCATCCAGACCGGCAAGACAGCCCTCCACCTCATCCGTTGCGTGTCGACGGACGCCCAGACGAAGCACTGAATTTCTTTTGGAAACATCGCGACAAGTTGAATTATGAACACAGGAGCCGCAGTGATCACATCGTGGACGGAACGTATAGCGTCGCATGTAGGGCAGAGCCCTGACAAAACCATCTTTCAGATGAAAAGACACCAGCGCTCGGCCGTCGCTACGTAAACGAACGGTCGGAGGCTTGAAGTTGACGCTGAAGCAAGTTTCGTATCCCCAGCGCTGCAGCAGTGGCTGGGTAGCGGAAAGCGAGTGGAAATTGTGGTTGATGGCAGTCTCCGACAGCGCGGTAATCTGGTCGAAGCCGCACATGTCGCTGGCCTGTGTGATGTTGCGCCAGATGGCAGTCTTCGTGATCTTCCCGGTGGCATCCTCGATAACATCGGTGGCGGACCATGAAGCCTCGTTAGGGGATACAAAGTCTTCCACGTTCTCAGTCTCGTCCCCCGGTTTCGGCCAGCGTAGGTCATGGTAGTAGATAACATGGAAGCCTCCGCCCTCCAAGACCGACAGATACTCTCCCGAGAGGAATTCGGCTGCGCGAAACCTGCAGCGTACGGCAATCTGGTCTTCCTCTTCAACACCTTCAAAACTTGAGAATTGGGGTAGGAGTCGAGGCTCTGATAATAACACGCGTGAGCAGACAAGATATTATCTCAACGCTACTTTACTTACTAGCCATGTTGAGCTTACATCGAGTCACATTGCCACCTTCTTCGTCAGGCTTCTCGTGGTGGAGGTCAAAGACAACAGCGACCCTCCAGTTCTGGTAAGTCCGAAGCGCCTCTCTGGAAAAAAAAAAAAAACGAGGTGAGCCTCTGTCGCGTCAACAGCTCCTGGGGCTTACCCGTCGAAGTTGTCGGACTTGTAGAAATATGCCTCGTCGATAACATAGTGCACGATTACCTCGTCGTTGCATAAGGCCACGACTTCCGGAGCTCCGAACGTGAGATGGAAATGAATGTCGGCCCTCTGTGAGATCCATGTACTCCGGTACTCGGCGAGGGATATGCCAGGGCGGTCGAGGACTTGCCCCTCCGGACCGCTGGCGAGCATGGCGGCTTTGAGCCACAAAGTTGACAGATATCTGTTGATGTCGGCGATCACGACCCCGTGGACTTCTTGCAGGTGTAGAGGACTATCCACGACCTCGGAATAGTCGATTTGTAGCTCCTCCTCTAGATCGCTGAAATTGGGAAGAGAAAACAGCACATGATGGCCAGCGGACTGTAGGAAAGCGAGGTACGTTTGGAGATACGACTCAAGAGCTTGGGACGACGGCTGGTCGGTTTCCCGACTGATTGTCATCAGCTTCGCTCCTGAATTGAAGTAAGTTCCCGTGCACAATCGCGGATTTCGTTATCGACCAGCTCACTTCTATATTCGAGGACTAGCAGGGTGAAAGCGTGGCTCCCATTCCCGATCAGCGAGGCACTGCCCTTTATTCCAGTTGTCCTGAACGGAATACGAAACTCAAAAGATGTGCCACTAGGGATGTCTCGATTCCGCGCCCTATTAGACACAGAGTTAACAACCCCTCATACTTATATAATGCATCACCCATCACCTGTCTGCTGTGGAGCTCTCTGAGGCACGGCTGTAGTCGAGGTTGAAATGCCCTTCTTCGACCTCAATACGGAAGAGGGCTTCGTGATTGCAGATGAAACGCAGCTTTGGGGAGCTAAAGACGGCATGGAACATCATGTCATCCAGTGATGCCGAGCTTCCTTGACGATGTTTCCCATAGTAGAATTCGGACAAAGCAAACGAGTACCCTGGACAAACACCGGGAGTTATTCATGAGTTTGTGCACAGTTAAGCCGAGAAGACTGCTCACGGTGTTGCCTAGCGTCAGGTTTCAACCTCGCGTCAGGGTCGAGGTGCTGGTCAGCGCATTCTTCGGATATATCCCATAAGCCTTTGAGCTGACTATTGAAGTAGGAAACGGCATGGCCTGCGTTGTTTTCACCGTAGCACATCGCGCGCGCGATAAGATGAGAATATCTGTCGACTGAGTCGTACAAAGTGCGAGATGTCAGCCCTCAGATCTTTCAATTATGCCAAAGAATTACATACCTTCTACGGAGAAAAATGGATGCCAAGGCCAGGCAGTTAATTTCAAACCTGTGCGTCTCGGTTTAACATTCTAGGATAGCGGAAGTGTTGCAAGGCTAGAATGATGATCCGTACAACGAGATAATGACCGCACCTAGAACGCGTGCGCCGGAGTTCACCGTTGTCCGTGAATAGAACAAGATTCGTGCAGGGGGCTTCGAGGGTTTGGAAGAAGCGGTAGCGGTAGCGTGCGTGAAGGGCTAGACCAACGTTCAGATGACGTTACCAAGTTGGGCTCCCTTGAGCACCAATAACTGCCAGCCTGCAACGGAATCGTTGAAAATCGACATATGAACAGCCCTCGCAATTTCCACGCGGCGCCCCAATTATCAGGATTTTGTAAAATTGATCTCATGGCAGCGCACATTAAATCAGGGCGACACTAAAGGTGCTGAGTCACCAGCATAGACTGCCTGCCGTGCGCCGCACGATGATAGAGTTCATTTTCCAGACAGTTGTAAGTACCCATGAGGCAAACCACGCTGCACGAGGTGGCGTAGAAGTGATGAACATTGTTTCTACATCAAATCTTGTCAAGGGTCCAAGGGATCTGTGAGAAGATCGTGTGAGACGCGGCCTGAAGAGGAACGTGGCGTACAGACAGGGGACGTGAAGTGAAGACTTACGAATCACCGGACGTCGACACTGACCGATTCATTCAACCTTAAACATCGGGGCGCGGGAGAAACGGACCTGAGCACGCATCGAACGTCACTCGTTCTTGGCACACAGCCCTTTCACCACAGCCAAATTCGCCGTGAGACAACGCTCACTATGGAGGATCAACGATCGATCAACGGCAACGGCGCGAGTGGAGACATGGAGGGAGAAAAAGGGCGTGCCTTGTGTAAGTATCGAACGGATTCCGTGGGGGGCGGGATGCTCGGTTCTTGTGTTCAATAAGGGCTCATCAGCTTAATTACGCTCGACAATGGCACCAGAAAGGTAGTATTCTATAGGGGCCTTAATACCATGCCAAGCCAGCAGTTTTGTCACGTCATCGACCGTCTCCCAAGGCACTCTCCGCCTTCAAGTAGTAAGCCTCCAATACGCCGGAAGAGCGAACGTGTATGAGAGCCAAACCTGTAAGGATAGAAGTCAAAACGGACTCAAAGTAAGAGTAGCAGGTCAGGCCGACGTACGTTGTACAGGTAGAACGACACCTGGTCTGCACGAATGTTGCGGTATAGAAGGAACCGACCGCCCACCGTCGCCCCCAAGAATAGTAGTACGGCAGACGCGAGTGCGTCTAGTTTCCAAATCAACGTCAGGGCGACGGACCAGGCCATGAGGCCCGTGATGACCGTCTTGCGTGCGTGCTGTGGGGAAACGATGGGCAGTGTCCGGCGCCCGATAAGGCGGTCACCATCAACGTCCTTGAAGTCCTGGACGTGGTACGTGCTCGCCATGATGCCCGTGCTAAGACAGATCGCGAGAACGGCAACTGGTTCCAGCCGCGAGCAGCTTGCACCTGCAATGCCGTCAGAGACAGATCAAATAGAAGCTCGATCACGAGCGCACCTGCCACCAGTGTTGCCCCGGCCTCGAATGTGGCATATCCAACGGCGTTGAGGAGGTTGCGGACCGACCAGTGGGCAGCGTGCGCTTGACATTCATTATAGATGATTGTGAGCACGGCCATAGCGGCACTCACGTACAGCACTTGGGGGCTGTAGGACCAGGAGATGAGGAGACAGATAGGCAGGAGGGTCCATCGGAGGATGACAGCGTGCTGGACGCTGATTCGTCCTGCGGCAACCGGCCGGTCGGATTTGTTAAGCCGATCCTCTTCAGGGGAAAGGCACTGATTCGAGACGTCGAACTGCAGGATATGTAGCCAGACCCAGAAGACGATGTGAGGAAGACGATGCAGAGAGCAAAGAGGAGCGGCTACGAGGGCGAACACAGTCTAGAGTTCAACAGAAGCTTAGCAAACATAGACACTCGCAGGATATGAGATAATCCGCACCACTGGTAGGATAGTGGTCTTGATATCAGATTTTGTGAACAAATGAATTGTATGGGCATGATGGGCGAGAGATGCCAACGCAGTGCGAGCTCGTTCCATGCTCTGAGGGGTGTTGCGAAGCTGGGGGGAAGTGTCTGAGGAGAGGAGGCAGACCCGTCTGCCTTCATATAGATCGTTCAAGCCCGCCAGGAGGTACACTTTCCATCGACAGGTTCACAATTTTGGCAAAGTGGAGAAGTGGCGGGGATCCTGCAACGCCGAACGTCAATGTTCTCAAGCTGGAGCCATGCTCGGCAGTAGCAAATATGGACTGTGCGCACCAGAGGCACCATGCTTCGTATCCTGCAGACACCAGTCGATATCGACATGGGTACGAAAATGGGATCTGCGCTGTCGGTCAATTGCCGCAGATCATGCCGAGATGAACCTTGTTTAAGTGGCCGCTGCGTTCGTATTCAAGGCCGGCTGAGTGCTCCTGAGAGTACCGATGACAGGGCCGAACAACGAACATCTTGCATCTCATACGACACCGCATTCCTACGAAGGCGAAGTTCTGGTGGTCCAATAATAACCCTTGAGAGCCTGCTAGAGGAATGGACCTTCACTGATGCAAGGGACGGCGCGAAGATTCCCCCGGGTGTTCATTAACGTTCCCTGACAAAGTCTCCCGTTAAAGCGTCTTCCCATACCCACAGGTTTCGAGTGCTATCACGCTATGTGGTCGTATCTACGCACCGCCAAGAGACATATGAGCTGTGCCGGCTGGGAACAGGAATCGAGGCACACGTAAACTTTGCCTCGTAAGGCCGGACGTACTTACCGCTCACTTTCTGCAACTTGTGGAAGCCTTCCCTTCATCAGGGCATCGCCACAATTTCCGTGTACACAGTAACCCACACTGGTCTCCATCGGAGGACACCAGAGTAGATTTTTCATCCTAAGGGAGGATAAGGAGTGTCGGTGCGGTCTAGTGTACAGAAAATCCTGGTCTCATTGTTCGAGTTTGGCCAGTCTGCGACAGTACGTAGTGTCGATTTCGTGGTGAACGAGGACAAGTTGCGAACGGCCCCTCGCGGGAAGAGAGCGCCCATCAGAACCTAAGTTAGCGCGTCTGCCGCTGCGTGCGTTTGCTCTTGACCTCGACGCTCATCTCGGCCTCGAGCCATAGCCATGGCAAGTGTAGACATTGGCGACCTCTTCCAGCCTCTGATCTTGACCATAGCTCATCTTTTCAGTGTTCAAAACCCTCACAGACCAGCAGGTCACTGTCGAGCTCAAAAATGACCTGTCGATCACGGGTGTGCTGAAGTCGGTTGATCAGTGCGCACTCTGTATTCTGTTCATGTGGTCTCAGATTGACGCGTAGAATCGTGTTAGGTTCCTCAACATTCGTCTGGACAACATCAAGGTCCTCGACGAATCCCGGCACCCGCACATGGTACGCTCTCGCTCGTCGTGCGACTACTAGTAGCTGAACGCGTCCGCACTCCAGATGGCCGTGAAGAACTGCTTCATCCGCGGCTCTGTCGTTCGATACGTCCAGCTTCCACCAGAATCTGTAGATACGCAGCTGCTGGAGGACGCCACGAGGCGCGGTATGTCCCTGCATCCTGCGTTCATATCAAGATTCTAATGCGCCAATCCAGAATCGGCTGCCCAGACCAAGCGGTGATGGGAAACCGCTAGGGACGATCCGAGACCCTGTGCGCCCACCAGCTGTGGCACTGCTTCCACGAACACGAGCCCCGCCCGCCCCGCCGCCACAGTTCATGTTCGTGTGCGCTCCGTGTCGTACTTTGGTAGATGGAAGCGATAGTATCGTATCTTCGGTTGGGCAAAAGACGTGTATTACGGTACGCATACCATGCTTGTCTCGGGATACAATATAGGACGATGCAACTCGGTACCGAACGCTTAGTCCGTCCAAGTCGGGATCTCGTTCGTGCTCTGCATGGTTCGACAACCGCTGTTCAGGACGAGCGGATATGAATTGGTAATTTGAAATGAGGAAACGATTGAGAGAGTGGACAACTTCTATCAAGCGCGAAAGGCGAGTCGACCATCCATTCTCGTTTGCATGCCCCGAGGTGGCTGGTAGTGGACGATAGGTGGCCCATAACTTCTTGTGTAAGTCACTATATGAATGATTTCTCTAAGATTTAACCCCCTGAATATCGTCACCTTTTCGCCGTTCTAATTCGAATTTTTCCCTCTATCCTTCAATAGAAGTAGCTTGTGATCTATCCGCATCGCTCGCACATTGTTTGCGCACCCTCTCAGGCGCCTCACTTGTCCCAGGTGCTTTCGTTGATACATCGTAGCCGAGTGAACCGAGCTGTCTTTCTAGATATGACGAACAAGCTCTCGAACAGTCACAATTACACCCGGTGAAGTGGTACTGGTGGGGTTTAGTGGCAGCTGAGGAAGTGGGGTAACATACCAGGAAGGAAAACAAAGCTTTCAATGTCGAGCTCCTGTCTGTCATCTCTCGCAGACAAAGCTAACATGGGCTGCAGGGTCCTCGAGTCTTTCACGGCGGGCGGGAAGTACTTGACAAACAGCAGAACCCGGGACGCACAGTTGACAGCAGCGCCGCTGAACTTGTGCGTAAGAATCATCCAAGCGAGCTGTGTTGAATACCCACAGTGTTCTCTCTCTGTAGTGAATCAGACTATGATGGTCCTCCCCGGCATTAAGCACATCGAATATGCGGCCTAGCACAATATGACTTGTGAAATCGAAACTATCGGTCTCAATGATCAGAGGACCAGGGAGGAATATTTTAAAGACCCTGTCCCATTCCGGCATTGAAGCTGTTGTGAAGGCCTTTCACACTGCTCAGAAGTGGAGGAGAAAGGGGTGGCGGCGGCGTCGGCAGAAGATGGTGGTGAGGGCAATGCAGAAACTTGCTTTGTTGTATATAGAGATGTTACTTGTGCTACAGGCATGCCTGTGGATGCAAATCGCTGTGAACTGTTGAAGGCATAGACTAATCCGTGTCGAGACAGGTCGGAGGCCAAGATTTTGTCCGGATTTACAAGGCCGGGAGGGGCGAAAATCATGATCAGAACTATTGTCCTGGAAGCCGCACGGCCTCCAGACCTTGCGAACCTCCATGAGACCGGATTATATGTCCGAGGCTCCTGAGATAGATACTCGCTCTCACTAGTACTCTTCACAGTGATCTGCTCAACCACCGACGCTTTGGCCCTTAGAGCGTCCGAGAGAAGCACGGAAGTGTACAAACTAGCCGCTTCTCACGGGGTGAGGTCGTTCGCTAGCCTACTAGTTGTTGTTGTGAGGTTTAGGCTCCTATCAGCCTTGCTGAGAACGTCCTACGGTGCTTTGCATACGAAACCGCAGTCTATGACAGGATGTTTGTTCTGTATAAATGTTGCCTTTGAAGGTAATGCTTGCCGTCACGAATTTGTACGGAACAAACATCCTAACAAAAATTACGGACGCGCCTTTCGCGCTTTCGCACTTGTTCTCATTGATCTTCGCTAAAATCTGCTCTTCCAGGAGCCATTTGACGGTTGTGGCATCGGTCTCTTGAAACGGTCTTTCAGGGCATTTGTATGGCCACGTACAACTTGTCCGACTTATGAAATTCTTCTTCCAGTGAGGCTGACATTGAAAAAAGCTGTACGTTTCCACGCCCAACGTTCCAGCTATCAGGATGCTCTTGGACGCATGTCGTTGGCGATAGCGTACACTGGAATCAAATCTCTGTCACTGCCTCCAGCTTCTTCGCATGCTAACCGTGATTGATGCGGCAGTTAGCGACACCTGGTACGCTCCATGATTTCTGATCTTCTGTATATACTCACGTAGGTTGCACGAGAAGGCGGAAATTGCAACATCGCGTGATGACTGGCAAGGCAGCAAGTTTCTGCTCAGCCGCTACTCTTCTGCATGATTTGTCGCCCATGGCAAATGCGTGGACGAGCAGTCTGACTGGTTTAGTGTTCTCTATTCTTCGTGTCATCGTACAAAGTCGCCCCATGTCCGCTCTTCGCCCAGCTCCTCTGGGTAATAACAGATCTTCCCTCACGTCCGTAGTTTGGCTTGCTAGAGGCTCAGATTTCTGGGTGTCTGATGCTATGTCCTCGGTCTTCACGTACGCTCTGCATCGTTCAGACCTTCTGTAGACCAGCGTATCTACACGGTCAACCGTATTGCCGTGCGCTCAACTCCAGGCAATGGGTAGTGTGTTCGCCAGCGACGGACAGACCGGTGCGCTCGACGAGATCTCTCCTTGTTACTTTCTCACCAACACGTGTCCCAGATCATGCGCGCGGGATCTTGCTCTACCAGGTGCAAATCCATTTCATTGCCTCCTACCCTCTATTCTGCTACAGCACTTTTCTAGGTATTTATGGCGCTATGCTGTTGTTCGGCTGCGGCGTTAGAGCAGGCGAAATGGGTCCGACTGCCTGACGGTGACTGCCACAAGGCAGATTTCACTCCCCTTATTTCCGGCGACATGTCCTTGTTCCTGAAAGGCCTGGAGGCTTTTTCAGCGTAAGCTAAGACAGCAGCGGAGAGTTTTGAAGGGGAAAGTTAAGCAATGACGTGGGTATGCCTCGAAACCCTTGCGATGGCGCAGCCGTAGCAAATAAAACCGTAGGTCTTGCCTGCTGACGTCCTGCCACCCCGCGTTTCCTCAATAGATCTACGCCTAGTGATAAGCAGATCTAATTGGTCCGGGAGCCGTCCTGCGTGGTATCTGCGTTTCTATCCCCGTCGCCGATCTCCGTAGTACTAACCTCAAACTTTCTAGGCTGATTCGGCCTTTTTTTGTCCAAGTTGAAAATTTCACGTTCCTTCTGTTTCGTCAATTGCGCGAGCGGCTCCTGGTGTTCTACCAACGTTCGCCACTATTATCGCTCTGCCGAAGCGTGCCCACTTCAGGACTAGCAAGCCTTAGTCAACTGTCGGCCCTTGAATTAGCTCTTGAGGAGTTACGCGGAATTTTCTGCCTTTGCACGTACCTCAATCAGGCTCTACCACAGGCCCCCGATAGTTCCGTCTGACATGGAGTGCTGATATAAAAGATCTGCTTGCCCCTGATAGTCTCGGGGAAGTTTCTGACGTGCGCATGTTTGTCCCGTTTTAGTGCTCTTTATCTGCCAAGAAGCTAACGGCGCCTTTCGTTATTAAGCTTCGCACACGAAGGCGTGCCAACCGGTCTAGTTGGGCACGACTAGGGTTCCCTGGTTCCGTCACCGCAGCGTAGAATTCTGATGTCTCGAGAGGTTATAAGCAGACTATAAACACCATGGTAGGTTTCGTTCTGTATTACTGACAATCATGTCTTGCAGTGACAACGACGCCTCTCGTATCATCTCATTTCTCAATGCACGAGTCCAGGCTTTGTGGACGAAGGCTATCGACTATACCACCGAGCGATGGGCGCGCTACAGCCAGCACCAGGACTTCCGTGAGTGTTGGGCGCTGAACTTCGATGTCTCTCCCGAATAACGCTTCATACCGTCGTCGCAGGACACGCTATTGCCCCCGCCAAATATTCGTTAGAGAATCATAATGGCCACTTATTTGGCCCTGCAGAGAAAAAAGGATTCGATATCCACTTGAAGGCACCAACGATCGATTTCATATGCAATCATACGGCTGTGCTCGAACTCAACGTCACCAAGGCGCAGTTTGCGTTCGATCGTCCGAAGCATTCTCATCTAGCTCTTTTTGCGAAGTACGCAGATGCCGTAGCTCATCATTTATCCTGTCTAATATATGTTTCTCTAGTCGCACCAATGAAGAAATATCCGATATCAAAGTGACATTCAGGATGAGCTTCCAAGCGACCGATGTCATGGTGGATGAGAAAGACAAGGGGACGCGCCCTGCCAAGAGATTTGACTTGAGCTACAGGCGTACGTTGAATCCTATGCGTTAGGGTAATATTGAGCTAACCGGTCCTGTACAGATGCTAAGCTGGTACAAATCTCTCCATCGATTTCGAGAGGTCGAGAAGCGTTCGAGGCGTATCTGCAAGGCTATCTCTCGTTCCTCCAAACTGCGGGCCATGCCACATTCTTCTGTCCAACATCCTTCTACGGCGAGAACCAGCCAATATCCCTCAACTTTTCTAGAGCTCCGCACACGTCGCCGACCGGCACCGGCGCACAGACTATGCCTATGGAGGAGATTAACCGCTTCCTCTGCACGTCGTGGCTCATGGCGTCGACGATGCCCAGATCCCAACCCGGCAAGCCCGTGGACTGTGTCGCATTGTCGCTTGCGGAGTCGAGAAGCAAGGTAATGCTTAGCGGAAAGGATGTCCATTTTCGCTTGATATTCGGTCCACCGGAAGTTGAGGTTGCAGCAGTATGCGACGACGAAGCGATCCTCTACTTCGACATCGCCGAAGCCCTTTTCTATAAGACAAGCGATTACGAAAGGTTTGCCGGACCATGTTAATGGTCGTCCTTCTGGCTAATAGCTTCACGTCGGCAGCCATCCTTTCAAAGTCTTTTGCGACTGGAAGGTGGCAGTGTTGACGAATATCAAGCGCGAGCAGATGAGCGATAGCAACGTGATCAAGTACGTAGTTGATCCACGAGGTAAGTGCAACATCGCAGTGCCCTACGATTTCATCTCATGTTTCGTCCATTAGGCAGTCACTTTGTGCCTCATCTATCGCAGCTTGCAGGCTGCCTCGAGGCCGACCAAGAGGCAGCGCAATGCAGGGATCGGATCATCGAGTTCATTTCTGGGGAGTACTTGAACGTCCTGGAGAAGGCGGGATATCTTGTCATTCTCCACCACGACCCCCGCCGGGCGAAGTCCAAGCACTACCCCTCCGACATAAGTGACCCTGCGACAACTTCGCCTTCAGAAAACGACCGGGAGGCTCCTATCACGAAGGCTACAACTTCAAGTAGCAGCGCCGGGCCCGTCATTGGTCCCACTACCTGGCAAGACCTGTCCCAGCGCGTCGACATGGCCGGTTTCGACCAGGTCTTCGCTCTGTCCGAGACCTCCATCAACGACCGCTTCCAATCCCAGTGGGCGCAGTCTCAATCAGACGCCGCCGCCGACCGCTCCTTAACCGAATGGCACCATGATGACCACTTCTCTGCGACATTTGGGCCTCTTGAGCTCCAGCTCACGAGCGAACGCAAGGCTATTCTGCGCGTCAAGCTCGTCAAAGGTAGTCTTAAGCCTGTCAGAGGCCGATCATTCCGCCGCAGGTATGTGTCACATTGCGGCCCCTAGGGAGTCGTGCTTACTATTGGCATATAGAAACGTAGACCGTTTCCATTTCTCGGACTGGTTGGTCGCTTTCTCCATCAACCTGAAGCTCTGCGATCACGCATCCCTGCCTGGTGTCGAACCTGGATGGCGCTCCGATTTCGCCAGATCTCATCCACTCAGTAGCCGAAGGGATGTCACCTTCAATCACGTCTACTTGGACCTCCAGCGTATGTGTGGTGTGTCACTCTGTCATGATGTACTGATTGACCGGCTTTAAAAGACGCGGAATTCGATCTCGAGCATTCGAGTTTCAAGGACCTCTGTACTGCGGACGACAAGCGGTCCATCGACAAGGCTCAAGCTGCTGTCGTGTACTTACGCGATCACTATTTCAAGCGACTCGCCTCCACAGGTCACCACATCCTTAGCACTGTTCCCGTCTGGGATGCGTCTTCCCATGCATTCTCTCGCCGTCTAACCAGCGTCACCTTCTACACCGACTCAGAGCGAGCACGTTTCGATGCCGGCGTCAGTCAAGCTCATGCTCGCGAACCGGCGGTCTTGGTCGTCGGCATGTATGATGGCAAGCCTTTGCCCCGCCCCATTCCTCAGCGTTGGGGTGCCTGGGTCAGCAACAGCCCCTCCTCATCGCACGGGACGCTTGCTCTCTCGGCTGACAGCTTCCTGCACGCAAGCTTGCTTCCCATTCTATCCGAGATGAATGCCATGACTCGTATCGAGCCTACCCCGTCTGTGGTCGAGCGGTCGCCTTGGCAGCTGTACCTCACTTGCTGGAGTAATCACAGTCAGCGCGTGGTGGGCGACTGTGCGTTTGTCCCCGACGGAGCAGATGGCCCGCTACGGTATCACTGGAGGAGTGGTCGGAAGTTCAATATTGGTCGTGACGAGTCTCGTTTTGGCCTCTGTATGTCCCGTGTCCCCTTTTATAGGTTTCTGACTAACTACTGGTATAGCTCGAACGGAGAATTATCTCGAGTTGCCTACGACGCCTAGTTCCGATGGCCTGGATATCGCTCTCTACGGCACTGTCTGTCTTGAGCTGGTTGAAACGGGTTGGCGGTACGTACAGCACTCCTCCCTGGTTTAAATGCCGTTTAACGCATATGCTGGTGTAGTTCGGTAGCATATGCCCACTGGAGGACAGTCGTGAAAGTCTCGTTTGAGGATTGCCAGCCTCGCACCACGACAGTCACTTACCCCACCGAGTTTACCGAGACGGAGTCAGAGGGACGGCCTTCCTCGCTAAGATCATTTAATCCTCAAGAGATGCTTCGTAACGCATTCCCGGAGACCATTGAGGTCCGAGGCCTCGAACAAGGACTACGGCCGCTTGTGACTGTGCTGCAGGCATGCCGTACGGGACATCCTGGCTGCCACTTCGTCGATCCTGTCTTCAACCGCAAAGGCGACTTACTCTTCCGTATCTCGGCACAGCCAAGCTCGCCGGCTCCGACTTCCGATGACTTGGCAGTTCTCCCGGAACCTCACGGACTGAACACGCATCTGCGCCTGAAACCATCATCGCCGATACCGGCGCGAGACACTTTCCTAGGTACGAGACACTTCTTCTGTTTGGGCACACCTGACGTGTTCTTTTAGAGGGCATACCAGCTCACATGCGAATGTCTACGGCGGGCGTGTATAATTATAATGGCTCTCCGGGTGGCTCCCCAATTTTTGACGTATTCAGCCCCACTCGAGACGGCGCGAAACACGACTCCTTTTATACCGGGAATCTGGAGATTGACGATCAGTCAGAGCTCAGCAGCCCTGCTACTTCATTCTCCTCGACATCCGCCAGTACGAAGCCGGATCTCAGCCCGCCGTGTTCCTCGATCTTCATTTCTCCGCTAAACGATTCTTCCGTGTCCGATGGTAGTTCACAAACACTGCGAAGCTCACCCATGGAAGTCACACTGTCAGAAGTCTCGCTTTCAGAAGCCTCTTCATCGGAAGCCCCGCCAACGGAAGCTTTACCAGCGGAATTGTTTGTTCCAAAACCAAGGCAACCGCCACAACAAGATATCCGGCCATCCGCTGACCCTCCAGTTTTCCTTGCGATCCCTGCTTCACCTGTGAACGACCTAGGTCGAGATGGTTCCACGTCTTCCGGAGGCAGTGTTGTCTCACGGACACAGCCGTTAGAGCAGGGTGCAGACTCTGCAAGACCTGCACTTTCCCTTCCTCCGCGCTTAGAAACGCAATTTAGACCATCCTCGTCTGCTTCCGTTGGATGCACGCTGTTCAATACAGGGAAAAAAGATACGCAGACGGTCCCCACTACGCCAGCAGTGACGAACAACCAGGCAACCTCTTCACATCCCTCGACGAACATGACGAGAGGTAACAGCTCTGCTATGTACTTGGTGGATGCCACTAATGTTTTACATCGGTTGACAGGAGGTGTAATTCGCTCTGGCACAGATACCACGGCCGCGAGCAATGGCGGTGCCCCGCCAGCACATCATGTATATCCAGCACCTCCGCAGCTCTCTACTCCTGACACGCAGTCTCCTAACGTTACGCTGGCTAGTCATGCTAACGCTGCCAACGTCCGTGCGCCTCTGGCCGCCGCGGCACACACCAATGGCCCTGCAATTCGCGGGCAGGAAACGGATTCATCATTAGCCTATCCACACTTCCTTCCTCGTGATAATTCGTCTTTCGGTAGCGATAAGACGCTCCAGCCGGCACCTGACGTCGTCTTGGACCCAACTACGCCGGCCGGCCGCAAAGCTCTGCGGGAGAAGTTCAAGGCGGCCGCTACGCCGCAAGTCCCCAAGGACAAGTACGACGCAATGGCGGCCGGTTCCATGGGTATCGGATTTGCAAGCAGCGCCGCGGATCTGGCACCAAAGTCAGACCCTTCGTCGAGGCCTACGCGACCATTGACTCACGTGGAGGCGCAGAATCAGCTTGCAGCAGTAGCGGTTACAATCAATAATCCATGGCTGCGGTGCTAGTTCCTTTCATTCCTTCGCGTTCAGCACGGATTTTCTGGATAAGTACATCGAAATTGTTCTATTTTCCGAAGGTTCTCGTATACACGTACACAAGATTGTCAGACATTAGTACTTTCACATTATGCCTCTATTTGCATGCATGTCACAGAGCCAACTAGTTTTCATATTTAGTTGTATGAGCATAATCACAACGTCTCATGAACGCTGCAGACAAGTAGCTCTGTATTCTATTGATGGCATTACAACCGTTTTTGATTCTTCGTCGAGCGCTGTCTGCCGCCTCAGTTGTCCTCTGGTCCAGCTGCGGCGGTGCGCAACTTGAATGGCGCAAAGTATGATTGACCTTCCGCAAACGCAAGGCGATAATTCTTCCCTGCAGGTACAGCAACGCTGATGAGCACATTACAGTAGGTGTACAGTGTTTGTTTAGGGCCACGATGAAAGACAGTATAGTACGGCGCGGACAGCCAAAATTAAGATAAGTTAGCTCACGTCATATGTCGAATCGCCGAACCTCTACACCTCTCGCGTCCGCACTGATGATTCTCCGTTCATCAAAGACGACATGTCCCTTGGTTACAGGGACCTCTGCAACAGGCGCGTCACCATCGGCCGGGCTTGCACCCACAAAGACTTCGGCACCGGTGCCAGCTTCGAGGTCCCACACCCAGATGCTCCCATTCGCGCCCAAGCTGACGCAACGACCGTCCGCGAGGGCAAGCGCAGTGACAGGGCCGAGCTGACCGTGTAACGAGCGTACGTACGTGAGCTTCGGCGGGGACGAGCCAGACGGGAGGTAGAGCCGGTACAGCTGCAGCGAGCTCGGCGAGTGCATGCGCGACGCGATGAAGCTGCTCGTTGTCGACGAAGACGGTGAGGATGGCGCGGACGGCGAGTCGGAACCCGAATCCGGAGTACTGTCTGTATTGGCTAGCGGAGGCGGATCACCCGGTGCAAGCACGACCCACTTGCCATCGGTCTGCGTGTCCGCGACACGCCCGACTCTGCGACCCCATTGCTCGCGCATGAGCCGCAGCTTGTGCTCGTCGATCCAACCAGAAGGGACGTCGTACGCGCGGATTGTGCGCGACGAAGACACGACGAACGACGGCGATGTCGTGATGATAAGCTCCGTTGCGCCGACACTCCAATGTGCCGGGAAGACGGGTATCGCGTACGCGATAATGAGCTTGTACGTGCCGGTGCCGGAGGGCGTTAGCACAAGCGAACTCGGTGGATGCGAAGTAAACGAAGAGAGCGTCTGCTTGTGTATGATATTACCAGAAGAGAGCTCGTATAGTGAGAGGTGAAAGGACCGAGATAGCGTCGCCAGGAGTCGTCCATGCAGGGCAGCCTGGATTATGGGCGTCGTCCGAGGTATGCTTGCCGCAGGTAAGTAAGCGAGCTGCTTAATAGACTGTGTTGGGTGGTGATGGTTCACCGAGAAAACGACGAACTCTCCAGTAGAGAGGAAGGCCGCTAGGCGGACGCAGTGTGCGTGAGCGGGCGGAGACTGGTCTAGCGCCAAGGCTGTTACGAATGTTGACGGCTGAGATCGCGGGGTGTGGCATATCAGAGAATGCATGCCGTGGAAGGGGGATACAAGCTGGAGTTCTGGGTGTTCAGACTGGGTCTTGACGGTTGTGATGGTGAGAGTGCCTGCCAGTAAGACATGGGTCCCGTAGAGAGCTCGGTCGGCGGAGTCGGGTACGCTTTGTGAAAGCTCGGGCTCAGCATGCAAACGTTCGACTGAACATCGTCCTGAAGAATGACCGTTAGTACGTAGTTCAACTCTGAAAGTATATTCGACTCACCAGTACGCCAGTTTGAGCTAATCCGGAACATCCACTTCCAATCTCTGAAGTCCTCAGGCATCTCATGCTTCGCCCTACCAGGAAGAGGCTTCGTCTCTCTTCCATCGCTCCTCCCAATAAATCCCCTCACACCTCTCAACCTAGTGCGACCATACTCGCTCAAGTACAGTCTCTTCCATAACTATCCCGGTGGATGCAAGTTCAGCGAGCGCTCCAACGGATGGGCCTGCGAGTGTGCCAAGTACCTGGTTGTCTAGTGCAAGGCGAGACCAGTCTCTGCTAACATGCTGCACAGCACAGAGGTCCGTATACAACAAATAAGAGAATATGACGAGGATTATCTCGTCGTACAGAGCATTGAAAGGACGATACGCCGAGTCCAAGCCGTGCAGAGCTGCGCCAAAGATACGCTTTGCTTCGGGTAGATCTGCAGGAAACAGACGTCGCTTCGTCATCGTTGGATACGCCCAGCTGACTCGCTAACTGTCTGTAGAGAGGAAAGGGATGAGAAATCGAGCATAAGCTTCGGGATGCTGGAGTACAGTTCATGACACATAACAAGTATTACTTAAGTCTGGTAAGAAATATTTGAACTCCGCCGGTATCTCGTCTCAATCGCACCCTTACGAGCACATCAACCATGTTGTTCAGGTAATTACTACTCCGGGGTATGCTTTGCTTCAACTCTGCTTTAGACTGGGCAGGCCTTTCCCGATACGACCCGCAAGATGGCATGTTTTTGAGGCAGCCCCGGATGAGTTCCCTCTGGTCCTGACTTAGCCCCCGCGCGGCTGAGAATATTTCTGACACGCGCGCCCCAACGCACTCGACCTTCAAATCGTCGTCTGCCATAAGCCCCATGCCACAGTTTGCGTTCAGCCCGCTATCCCCCACAGCCTTACGCCGCCGATGTGACGTCGCCAACGGTAAGCTTCAGCGATATTCGTCCCCGTCTGGGCACACCTCACTCTAACAACCCAAGTATTACTCAAGCGCAGGCAGAACCTCACATACCAAAGTTACAGCTACCTAATTATCGGTATCAGGAGTATTTGTCGCCGCCCGGGACGTTCAAGGCCGCCGGTCTTCGCCTCGTTGGATCTGCGTACCCCTATAATCAAGCAAGAAGTAGAGTTTACGGCAGCACACTCATAAACACGCCTTTCCGCCTCCCAGGGTGCGGCTGCGCTCTAGGGTCCTTAATGTCCGCCACTCTCTGCGCATGGCGCGCTCTGCATGGGCGGCTCCATTCTTTCAACCCCCACCGTACTTCTATCTCCATCACATGCCCTACTGCAGGAGGGCTTCATACAAGGCTTCTAGACACGGCGGCGGCTCTGTATGTGCCTACGTGCTTGCTATCTGCAGGTTAATGCCCGTAGGTCTGGGGCGAGCACGGGTCGTTACTTCAAAACTTGAAGGCCTCTCCACTATCCTCTGTGAGAAGCCGCAGACAACGCTCAACGCATAATATGGAATGGGACACTGTGTCAATTATAACGCTATCGATAAAATACAGGGTCATTTGTACAAGTGTCTTCTAAGACTACGTCATTAAGTTTATACAACTAAGTAGGAAAACCAGTTGGCTCTGAAACATGCATGCACATAGAGCATAAACACTTATCGATAATATCTCCGACAAGTCTGTGTGCGTGTATATGAGAATTTTCGGACATTAGACGTACTCATCCAGATGGTTTGCGCTGTCCGGAAGCTGAATGCGAGGGGATGAAAGAGACTAGTACCGCCGCGACCACGAGTTGTTGATCGTGCCCGCTACTGCTGCAAGCCGCCTCTGCGTCTCCGCGTGAGTCAATGGTCGCGTAGGCTTCGGCGGAGGGTCTGACTTTGGTGCCAGATCCGTGGCACTGCTTGCAAATCCGATGCCCATGGAACCGGCCGCCGTTACGTCGTATTTGTCTTTGGGGACTTGCGGCGTAGCGGCCGCCTTGAACTTCTCCCGCAGAGCTTTGCGGCCGGCCGGCGTAGTTGGGTCCAAGACGACGTCAGGAGCCGGCTGGAGCGTCTTATTACTGTCGAAGGGCGAGTTGCCTCGAGGCAGGAAATGCGGATAGGCGAACGACGAGTCTGAGCCCTGTGCACGAGGACTACTGTTGTATGCCGCGGTGGCAACTGCGACCGGAGGTGCACGGACGTTGGCAGCATTGGCGTGACTAGCCGGCGTGACGTTGGGTGACCGCATGTTAGGGGCAGAGAACTGCGAGGGTGCCGGATACACATGGCGTGCTGGTGACGCGCCGCCATTGCTCGCAGCCGTAGTACCTATGAACCGATGTAACACATGAGTGACCTTCTCTGGATCTATAGCGGAGGTCGTACCTCTCGTTGTGTTCGTCGAGGAAGGTTGAGAGATTGCTTGGTTGTTCGTGGCTGCCGGCGTTGAGGGCACGGTCTGTGTGTCCTTTTCCCCTGTGTTATACAGCGCGCGTCCGACGGAGGCAGATGAGGCAGGTCTCGGTTGTGTTTCGATGCGCGGGGGAGGGGAAAATGCAGGTCTAGGAGATTTAACACCTGGCTCTGGTGGCTGTGTCCGTGAGGTAACATTGCTTCCGGACGACATGGGACCATCTTGAGCTGGATCATTCACGGGTGGGGCAGGAACGAACACTTCAGTTGATGAAGCCTCCGCTTGCGAGGCTTCCATAGGTGAGCTTCGCACTGTTTGTGAGCCACGGCTGAGGATGGAAGAATCGTCCGGCGGAGAAATGGAGATAGAGGGATACGGCGGGCTGAGGTCTGGCTTCAGACTGGCGGACGACGAAGAGAATGACGACGCAGGGCTGTTGGGCTCTGACTCATCGTCGATCCCTAGGTTCCGGAAATGAGAAAAGTCTTGTTTTGCGCCGCCTCGAGTGGGGCTGAATATGGGTGAAACGGGGGAGGCATCCGGAGAGTCGTCATCACTATGCACGCCCGCCGTAGATATCCGCTTGTGAGCTGGTATACCCTCTGAAATAACATATCAGTTATGTCCAGGCAGAAAAGTGGCTCTCGTACGTAGATAAGTGCCCCGCGCCGGTATCGGCGATGATGGTTTCAGGCGCAGATGCGTGTTCAGTCCATGGGGTTCTGGGAGAACTGCTAAGTCATCGGAAGTCGGAGCCGGCGAGCTTGGCTGTGCCGAGATACGGAAGAGTAAGTCGCCTTTGCGGTTGAAAACAGGATCGACGAAGTGGCAGCCAGGATGTCCCGTACGGCATGCCTGCAGCACAGTCACAAGTGGTCGCAATCCCTGTTCGAGACCTCCGACGTCCATGGTCTTCGGCAATGCCCTGCGAAGCATCTCTTGAGGATTGAAAGATCTTAGCGAGGAAGGCCGTCCCTCTGACTCCGTCTCGGTAAACTCGGTGGGGTAAGTGACTGTCGTGACGCGAGGCTGGCAATCCTCAAACAAGACTTTCACGACTGTCCTCCAGTGAGCATATGCTACAGAACTACGCCAGCGTATGCGTCAGACGACATCTAAAACGGAAAGCGCAGCTGTACTTACCGCCAGCCAGTTTCAACCAGCTCAAGACAGACTGTGCCGTAGAGAGCAATCTTCAAGCCGTTGGGGCTAGATGTCGTAGGCAACTCGAGACAGTTCTCCGTCCGGGCTGTGCTGACGATCAGTCGACAATCTATCGAAAAGCGTATGGGACGTACAAAGGCCAAAACGGGACTCGTCACGACCAATGGTGAACTTGCGACTACTCTTCCAGTGATACCGTACTGGACCACCTGCCCCGTCGGATGGCGAGGGAACAAACGCACAGTCGCCCACCACGCGCTGACTGTGATTGTTCCAACTAGTGAGGTACAACTCCCAAGGCGACCGCTCGACCACAGACGGGGTAGGCTCGATACGAGTCATGGCATTCACCTCGGATAGGATGGGAAGCAAGCTTGCGTGTAGGAAGCTGTCAGCCGAGAGAGCAAGCATCCCATGGGAGGGAGAGGGATTGTTGCTGACCCAGGTATCCCAGCGCTGAGGAATGGGGACGGGAAAAGTCTTGCTATTGTTCATGCCGACGACCAAGACGACCGGTTCGGAAACATTGGCTAGGCTGGTACTGGCGTCGAAACGTGCTCGCTCTGAGTTAGTGTAGAAGCTGACGCTGGTCAGGCCACGAGAGAATGCATGGGAAGACGCATCCCAGACGGGGACAGTGCTGAGAATGTGGCGACCTGTGGAGGCGAGTCGCTTGAAATAGTGATCGCGTAAGTACACGACAGCAGCTTGAGCCTTGTCGATGGACCGCTTGTCGTCCGCAGTACAGAGGTCCTTGAAACTCGAATGCTCGAGATCGAATTCCGCGTCTTTTGAAACCGGTCAGTCAGCACGTCATGACAGGGTCAGACATCACACATACGCTGGAGGTCCAAGTAGACGTGGTTGAAGGTGACATCCCTTCGGCTACTGAGTGGATGGGATCTGGCGAAGTCGGAGCGCCATTCAGGGTCGACTCCGGGTAGGGATGCGTGATCGCAGAGGTCCAGATCGACGGAGAAAGCGACCGACCAATCCGAGAAATGGAACTGGTCTACGTTTCTATATGCCAACAGTCAGACACAGCTCCCTTGGGGCCGCAATGTGACACATACCTGCTGTGGAACGACCGGCCTCTGATGGGCTTGAGGCTGCCTTTGACGAGCTTGACGCGCAGAATAGCCTTGCGTTCGCTCGTGAGCTGGAGCTCAAGAGGCCCAAATATCGCAGAGAAGTGGTCATCATGGTGCCATTCGGTTAAGAAGCGGTCGCCAGCGACGTCTGCTTGAGACCGCGCCCAGTGGGATTGGAAGCGGTCGTTGATGGAGGTCTCGGACAGAGCGAAGACCTGGTCGAAACCGGCCATGTCGACGCGCTGGGATAAGTCTTGCCAGGTAGTGGGACCAGGAACGACGCTGCTACTTGAAGTCGTAGCGTTCGTAGCAGGAGCTTCCCGGCTATCTGATGGCGAGATCGTCGTGGGATCGCTTATGTCGGAGGGGCGGTGCTTGGTCTCCGCCCAGCGGAGGTCGTGGTGGAGAATGACAAGGTATCCCGCCTTCTCCAGGATGTTCAAGTACTCTCCACAAATGAACTCAATGATCCGATCTCTGCACTGTACCGCCTCTTGGTCGGACTCGAGGCAGCCTGCAAGCTGCGATAGCTGAGGCATAAAGTGGCTGCCTGGTAGACAAACGTCAGACGGATTCATACTAGGGACGTCGATAATTCACGCTTACCTCGTGGATTAACTATGTACTTGATCACGTTACTATCGCTCGTCTGCTCGCGCTCGATATTCATCAACACTGCCACCTTCCAGTCGCAAAATACCTTGAAAGGATGACTACCGCAGCTATCAGCACGAGGTACAATCATCTGTATGGTTAAGCAAACCAACCTTTGGTGCTCGCCGGTCTTGTAGAAAAGGGCTTCGGCGATGTCGAAGTAGAGGATCGCTTCGTCGTCGCATACTGCTGCAACCTCAACCTCTGGTGGTCCGAACACCATGCCGAAATGTACATCCTTTCCGCCAAGCACTACCTTGCTTCTCGCCTCCGCAAGCGACAACGCGACACGATCTACAGGCTTCCCGGGTTGGGATCTGGGCATCGTCGACGCCATGAGCCACGACGTGCAGAGGAAGCGATTAATCTCCTCCACAGGCACAGTCTGTACGCCGGTGCCGGTCGGCGACGTGAGCGAAGCTCGGGAGAAGTCGACTGGGATTGGCTGATTTTCGTCGGAGAAGGCCGCCGGACAGAAGAATGTGGCATGGCCCGCAGTCTGGAGGAACGAGAGATAGCCTTGCAGATACGCCTCGAATGCTTCTCGACCTCTCGAGACCGGTAGAGAGATTTGCACGAGCTTGGCATCTGAATATGGCCGGTTAGCTCAATGTTACCCGGGCGCGTGAAATTTGGCATACGCTTGTAGTCCAAGTCAAATCTCTTGGCAGGGCGTGGCTTCTTGTCCTTGTCTTCCACCATAACGTCGCTCATCTGGAAGCTCATCCTGAATGTCACTTTGATATCGGACATTTCTTCGTCAGTACGACTAGAAGACCGCAAAGTAGACTGAATCAGTAAGTGAGCTGTGGATATGTGACGGTCCGCATACCTCGCAACCGGCGGTTCATGCGATAGCCGAGGACGATCCAGAGCGTATTGTGCCTTAATGACGTTGAGCTCGACCATGGCCGTGTGGTTACAAATGAAACCGATCCTCGGCGCCTTCAGCTGAATGTCGAATCTCTGGTTCTCCGTGAAGCCGTAAGGATGATCATTCTGACTTCCTAACGAATACTTCGCAAGGGCGATCATGTATCCTGCAGCAGTATCATCAAGCGTTAGCCGGGAGGGGCACTAAAGCTCAACATCCAACACTCACGGTAGTTCTGGTGTTGGATGTAGCGAGCATACTTCTCCGTAGTGTAATCGAAAGCCTTCTTCCACAAAGCCCCGACTTGTGCGTTAAGAAACGTAATGATGCGAGAGACGTCGTTGTCGCTACGAAACTCTTTCTTGACTGCCATGGCTTCGGGGACGGGGGTACGGGGGGGGACGATACGACCTGTGCTTCATATGACCTGTTATACTTCCTAGAAGATAAAGTTCTGTGCTGTGGCGACGGAGGCAGGGGGTTTTCGGCCACGCCAGACCAGAGCCGTTGCCACGCCCCGCTACGCGTGGCTTCATGAAAAGAAAAGAGGCGCCAGGACCGACGGTGACGGAGGCTTTCGTGGGCATGGGAGACAAGGTATCCCTGCAATTTTCCCGAGATGAAGTGACCACGCCTGCTCGCTGGGGTAAATCTGAGATATGCGCTACAGGGCCACCATAACTTCGTTTAAGGCGCTCAGGCCTCCCTCTTTGGTAGGTGCGTGACATTCAAAGCGGGAAAAGTATCCGCGTATTAGATGCTTACTTCAAACCATCGGGAGAAAGCAGGTCCCGAGCCCGTATCAAACGCATGCAAATGCAGAAAATTCCTTATGCTCACGCTGTATACAAATGTGCCATGTCCGACTTTGCTCCATGCAGCACTGCGGTAAAGAGAAGCTCCGCGCAATGCCTCGAGTTAAGATCAAGGGGTAGAGCCAAGTGTCAACTTGCCTTTTCTGAAACGGGAGTGGTTCAGGAAAGCGATGGTGGTGGCGAACGCCTGTGAAGCAATCGGAGGAGCCGCTCGCGCATTAACAAGACCCTAAAAGAAAGCACGAAACCCTTCAGCCTGAACGAAAACAAGCAAGTCTGAGATCAGCCACCACAACGATCGGCAACGGAAGGGGGACGCAGATGCTATGCATGGCGACATCCGGACCGATTGGACCTGACGTAGTAAGTTTAGACTGGCTGCGCAGTGATAGGGCTTTGAAACATACGCATGTAGTTGCTGAATCTCCCCCTCCGGAACTTCTCATTGCTTCCTAAAGTCGTGTTGTGGGAGTCTCTAGTCCTTTCTTGGGCATACGTTAGGAAAATTTCATCAGAATAGGGGGAATGAGGCATGTCTGGTCGTTTGGCAATCGGATCGGCTTTGCCTGCTCCAACGCCGGAGCTGAACAACGGTGGGCTGCAGGCATCTAGAATTAGCGCTTCAATGAGGCAGAGGGTGACCTGGCGTGAGTAAGGCTCCGTACGTACGATCTGCTGGTGATGTTGGTGAGTAGGAAACGAGCAGAATAACCCTCGAATGAACTGGCCCACCGATCTCTTCCGGATTCGAGAGCATGACACCGCAATCGGCTACGCGGATGCGCTGAAGGCCTAAGTTATGTAGAGTGTGTAAGAAAACCAGAAGTACAGCATCAGGCTCCGAAGAACTTGCATTCCTAGAAAACTAAACCGCGGACACGAAGGTAGATCCGTTATCGCCCGGAGGAGCTGTCCACCGGGGGACGAAGAGCGGACTTCTCGCGACTTTGTACGATGGCACGAGGAATAGGGAACGCTAAACTATCCACGCATTTAACATGAGCGACCAATCACGCCAGAAAACGGCAGCCGAACTGAGGCTTGCTTCTTACCTGCAGTAACCGCGTGATCTCGTAAGTTCCGCCTTCCTGTGCGACTTGCGTGAGCATATAGAGAAGATCAGAAATCTTGGAGCGTACCGGTGACACAGGCGATGCTAAATGACGGGTGGAACACCTCTCATAGAAAACTCTAAGATTGGCTATACTTAACTTACGTAGAAGCTGGTAGCAATGCCAAAGTTTTGAATCCGGTGTACGCCATTGACATGCATCCAACAACAGCGCACAGCCGCCTCGCAGTCGATTCGATGAAGCCGGAGCAGTATCACTTACAGAGCCCCGAGAAATTAAGAGCATCCTGATGGCTGGGACGTTCAACGTGGAAAACGCACGGCTTTTTCCAAAGTCAGCTTCACTGCGCTTGAAGGAGTGTCGTAAGTCGAATAAGCTGTACATGGCCGTGCGATGTGAAAGACTGTATGAAGTCACTAAGCGATGCCGTGACCATCAAGTGACTCCAGGTAGAATTTCTTCTGGAAGAGTAGATCAGCGATTGACAACGACACGTGCATACAATCTGACAATACTGACCGCTGCTAGGATGTTTTCGCTAGGCAGGTATCCGAACCTTAAATCAACGGCTGCCAGGAGAAAGAATGAGGTTGCCTCGGGAGAAGCGGGTTGTTCGTACACACCTCCGCGATTCTCTCGGACGCTCCAAAGCGTCTAAAACAGTGCTTATACGGATCACTGTGAAGGGTGAGAGCGAAGGTGTATCTCAGTAAAGTTCTAACCTAACCTGGCCTCGTGGAGATGCCTTCTAATGGCGCGAAGTTAGACTGCAGCGAGATAATCCCACGAGTCGATCGTGGAGGCATCGCGGCTCCCCCAATTCAGCCTCGCGGGGAGCTCCGGTAGCTTCTTTCACTTTGGGCGGGGTTATCGGAGGAGTTGCAACTGCGCAAATAAGAGGGTGCTAACCCTGGTGCGCTATGTGCAATTGCTCCAGCCCGACTCCCGCATCGCCTTCTTCCAATGAGTGATCACAAGTAGTTGGAGACAGCTGCAAGCTCTATGCGTGGACAACATTCCCCACCAGACGCCTGTAAACAGAAGAGATGCTGATTCTCTGAGTAAGAGTACAAAATCAAATACCAAGACACTCACGTAGACTTGACTAGGTCTGTTCTATTGTCCGGCCTCAGGAACAGAAGGCTGTCGGTAATTATGCCAGAACCACCACCATGGTTGGTAGAGAACTGTCAAATCGCAAGCATAATAGAGAAGGTCAGAGACACAGAGTGTATTATTCGAAGGCTCGAAATAGGGGAAAAGTACGCGTGCGCGAGAGCAAAGACGAACTGGTAACCATATTCGGACGCGGGCCGTGGGATCTACATGCCTAATTAAGCCGACAAGCAAGGACGCTAATTCTAGGCTTCGTTTTGTGCCCATCCACCTATTCATCGACATCAGCTATGGTCGCTATGCCATGGAGGTATGTGAGTGGCGTATCCGCATGATTCATCAGTATATTGATTACTGAATATCGTTAATATGAAAGGCGAAATAACTGACTTCCATGCAGCAGACACTAAGGAAAATTCTTCTAGCGATGCCAAGCGGGACAGTGTAAAGCATCCGTCTAAGACTCAGTTCGAGGTCGTTTCATTCGGGGACATTTGCGACTAGCAGAAGCGTTCCTACTGTCTGGAGTATTGTCTTGTCGGCCTTGCCGTTCTCATCGCGCCTCTTCCGGTGCGCTCCATCGGCGTCCTCTTCCCCGAACTCGTCGGCCTCGAGGACTCTCTTCTTTCCCTTATGGCCTATCCGTCTGAGCTGTCAACGATCCGGATGACCCACTCCCCTTGATCCTGGCTTCAACCTGGGCAGGCGGCGCGAGATAGAAGATTCAAGGTGCAGGTGTCCAAAGCTGAGGCAGGGACGATGCACGATAACTGCTTGGCTGCGACGGTGGCCACGAGCTAACCGAGGCGTCCAAGGGTGCTCGGCGGAGCCTGAAGGCACTTTGCATCGGAAGGTGAAGTGGCAGTTGCGAGACAAGGTAGCACCTTGTTCGGTTGTACCTGTTATGTAGGTTCTTGTGATGGTTATTCGGGACTTGGCTACACAGGGCGTCCAGTATTAAACATCAGACAAGCAGAACTCATCTCGATTGTGTAGGAAAGTCATTGGAGGCACGCGACGCAACGCTCCTAGTGCTCGGGCAGTAGAGAGACACGTCAGCGAACAGAGAGATGTTGACCTCGCTCGTCGCAACCACCGAAGAGGCCGTCTTTCTCTGCCTTGGGGTCGACACGATGGGCGTCGAGCCGCTCGGGCGCTCCAGCGGTCCAACGTCCAACTCATGTGCGTATACAGCCAATCGGCTGTTGGTCTCGAGAAACGCCCTGTGTACAATATCGCGGATCTCTGGGAGGTACAGTACGATGTGTGCGAGGGTGTCGTAGTTCCTTTGAGCCAGTGGTTGAGCCTCGGCTAAGTCATCCAGGCGGTCTCGGTTCCGGACCACTCGCCCCCAAGTAAGTTATCGCTGATTGCAGTAAGGGGTTCAAAGTAAGCGGAGTTTAAATTTTACTGTAGAGACACATTCTGGAATCTGCAGAGGGGCTCAAACTCCCACGCCTACAACAGACCCGCCGTAAAGTTGAAGTAGAGCATCCTCTCAATCCGGAATACTTTCTTCCCGACTCGCAGGAAACGCTTAGCATGCATCTTCTCCAAGGCCCTTCCCCGCCGCCTTGTTGCCCGCGTTCTAGCACATGTATCCGACGTCGAAGCTTGTAGCTCTCGAGGTCACAGGACAACAAGGGACGACAACAGAGTTTGTGAAGCTATGCCAAAACTGAACGAGCAGATAACACGGACTGAGAACATGCCATAACAGCACGAGAATCCTGTTTCCTAAGTATCATTACTAATAGCCTTTCATACCTCAAAGCGCGAGTTTCCGACTCCTATCCTGCTTCAACATAGTTTCGCTCACGTCTTAGTGAGGTCGAGTCGCATTCCTGAGAGCCAGGCTTTCGGTTCCAGTGCTTTCAGCCTCCTCAGTCTTCGGCGAAACACTATGCCGAAATGACCGGTGGTAGCAGTCAGAACACGAATACCGACGGACGACCGGACAAGCTGCTCATAAAGTGTGCGAGTGGTGACCTACCCTCATTGCAGCTCGCCGAGTCCCTGTTTCCCCCACGTTCACTATGTTGGCGCACTCAGGCCAACCTCCTGTCCAAGCCTACTGGCCATAGTAATCGTCACCCTGTTTGTACCTGACAGTACAGTACTTATACCTTCGTCTTTCAGTGCCGCGAGTGACTATATCACTGTAGCCGCCACGTGCAAGTACATCCATTGCTTCCCACTGTGTTGCTCATGCAAAACCTGTCACCCAGGCCTCATCATCTACGAGTTTTCGATTACAATCGTCGGAGAGATTAACGCTGTCTGGAAAAGACCTATCACCGCATCCTCCATACTCCTAGGCTCGGTACGATGGTGTTTGCTCCTCAAAGCCATGCTACAACTTGCGCTAGCAACTTCGAATGTAAGCTTTGATGTCTTTGACTATGTATAATCTACAACAATACTTCTTACAGGTGTAAGTGCAGTTCGTCTAAGACCCATAAGTGTCGGGTGGCTTACAGAACCTAACACGCAGCTGCCCACAGTCTGAGATCCTGAGCTGGATATTCAGCCTTATTGGATACCTCCAGATAGCACGTATGCCTCACACAGTCTTCTCAAGTCAAAAGTGCCCACTAACCTCGTAGATCAGTCTTTTCCGCCCTGCGCGTGTTCGCAATCTGGAATAGGAGCTATGTCTGGTCGCTGATGGTGTTCACACTGAGCATGGTGCCATTTGCGACAAATCTAGTGCGTGTCGCGTCTGCTCGAATCCCTCATATACTCCGGCCGATGCTTCTATGCAGTATGCCGCGGTGGAGGCGGAGTACACATCTATTCAAGTCTTGGACCGGCTCATTGGAGTGACATGCATTCAAGAGCCCCTGTTCTCCGCGCAAACACATCGCATGTGGGTGCACATATCTTACCCTCGCACTTCTGAAATATTGAACTTCGCGGTATAGAGGTACGCTCCGCGGTCAGAGTATTCTAACATGCCGGAGACACTGACTCAAACGCCCCCTGCTCGCAGTCACATCCACCACACGCGGCTTACTCGTCCTCGCCGACACTATCGTGCTCGTCTTGACCTGGATTAAAACATTCAGACACTGGAAGAATGCTCGCCACCTCAAGATGAGGTCATCAGTGACGACGTGTTTGCTGCGCGGTGGTCAGTAGTCCTTTGCGCGCCTCCGCATTTGCTATCACTGATGCCCAGCTGCCTACACAGGAACTCTGTATTTCATGTAAGTGCAGCTCGTAAGTAGCTCTACATGGAGTGGCTCATGGCAGACGATAATGAATACAGAGCTCTGCTAGCGATAAATATAGCCCAGCTACTGACCTATGGCTCCTCCGGGGTATGTCGCCTACATAAGCACACGAGCCGTAGCTGACATTGAATTCAGGCCCCATCATTTCTAAACATGTTTATTACGACTCTGGTGCGCATCGTACGTTCTGTTTACCCTAGTTGCACTCATGGACTGGCCATGCAGCCCCCGGTGCTCATTGGCCGCTTCATGATCAATCTTCGGACGGCTGGCTCGGAAACGGGGCCGGACTACTCTGTAAGCGAAGGACAGTCGGCGCTACAGTTCAGAAAGCCAACAATTCAACTGGGCAATATTGGAGAGACGCTGCAGGGTGCCTGGAGCGACGAATCCTGTGACGAAGAGAATGACCTCGCTGAAGTGGATGAGGGGGAACGTCGTGAAACTACCAGTGCTGAAGTATGAACCGTCGCCGAAGATCTCTGGGGCACACACTAGTGTTTTAAGCGGACAGCGGGGTCTGTAACTTATGCGAGCAGGAAATTCGAAGGCTACGATATCGACTAATCCCGAGTGCAGGCTTTGAGCGCTTGAGCCTTGGCCTGTATATCACTCATACCGTTGATGGTACAACGCTTAGCTTAGGAAATACAACTCGACCATGTACGGGAGGCTCTTAGGCCATTCAAGTACTGTTGGTACGCACACTGTACTTGTTCGTAACATTGTTTGTGTTTTCTGTATTCATGGAGTCTGCGCGCGCTGTGTTTGGCGCGTATCTCATGCCGAAAACGAGCTTCACCATCTCTCGAGTTCATTGAACCCTTATTCTTGTCCATCATCAACCTTCATACCACCTCTTTGTGCCACAATCGGAGAAATTTTCATTACGCTCTTAGTTTAAGAAAAACATGTCCGTAGGCAGGTCGGGGGATTGAAATGCCTAATTAAGCCATGCAATAAGGACGCGATATGGTTCTGGGCTTTATTCTATGCTCGATCCATCTACTCGTTAGCTATGACGAGACAGTGTGAAGTATTCTCCTTGGCACACATAACATTCTCGTGAGTTGACATGAAAGTGGTTTCAATCTCACTTTGAGATAGTTTTATGCAGGACAACTCACACTCACTTACACGAGGTCTTAATACAACTTTAAAGTTGGTGACGCACGGCTTCTCTCTTGTAACCGCGTTTACATCCTTTGTTCCTTCACCGAGAACCACTCCCTGGACAACTCTCATGGCTAATGCTCCTGATGTATTTGCGCAAGAGCTCGACCACTATTGCCTTGGGCGCGCTTTGTGGTCACCTGAACCTCTTCATGGCGACATCTACATTGGTGATGTAGGGTATATAGACGAGGATGGCGCCTTCCACAGGCTTTTCAATGTCACCGTAGATCAAGATCACCCAGTCAATGGTGGCGGCGTCCCGTCCAACTTCGAGCCATTATTGCTCAATCAGCGGCTGCTAACGGTCAGGCCCAACTATTTCCCAGCCCAGTCATTTGTAAGCAGGAGCGTGAAGAGTCATAGTGTCGGAGGATCTGCGAATGTGTAGGTGGCCATTCGTCTTTCAAAGCGTCGTCTTCGGACCCTCCACAGACAGAGCGGAACTGGCGCAGGTGCGGGGCTCGGATACAAGTTCGAATGCTCAAGCTCTCAAGGCGGTATGCTGATCATACATGATCAAGCCACGAAGACCATAGTACAGCGATCAGCCAAGATCACGCACTATATCGCGCGAAATCATGGCAGCTGGTGCGACTTCGCAACTGATCCGGATAAGTACGGCGTTCAATGTCAACCGGAAGATATCATCATGGTTCGCGGAACACTCAAGACGTCTGCGTGGACGGTCGCCGCATACCGGGGAAATATGAAACAGACACACAGCTTTTCGTTTAACTGTCAACTTGGATCCGTCGTCGAGGCAACCGTCGAGGCCACGTCTTCGGAGGAAAGGCACATGCCAAATGTGCAGTATCGCACGGGACCTCGCCGCCAGCCTTCATCTGTAAGCTCATCTTCCGAGGCTTCGGCAGTATCATCTCGTAAAGCCTACAAGTACGAGCTGCCGGAGTTGAAGACAGTGTCGACCACGTACTGGGAAAGGAGACCTGAAGAGGCGAACGACCAGTCGGTCTTCCTAAGCTATTACAAGATTAAGCGACGCCCTATACTCCCTAAGAGAATCATCGCGAACGCCGGGCCGAGCCAGCTTCCACCTCATGACGACCCAGCGCCCTCTAAAGTCGCGGGTAGTACAGGGCGATCGGACGAATCATCTGCAGAGGTGCGTTCCCGGTGATATACGACAATGAGTCCAGAATGATTAATTCAAGCCAACAGCTACGCTTGGCCGTCGATCTTCTCCTTGACTACATTCTCGAGGTACGTAAACTAACATTGCTCGGCTACTTGCTAACAGTTCGCTACAGCACTCAGACGCGGAATTTGCCATCGCCAGCGATGGCGATATCTCCGATCTCTTCGAGGTACGCAGCTGGTTCTTGATCTTAGTGAATCATCTCACACTAATGCTTTCTGAGGGTCGGACCATACCAGAGGATCTCTATGGGTGGCTAACCGAGATTAGGCCTCGGATCGACGTGGATGCTGAGAACAGTCAGCGATTCGCTCAGCCATCTGTGCGACCTCTAATCTTCCCATGCAGTTGGGACACTTTCCGACCCAACAATACATACCAGCACATACAACCGCTTCCAACAGTCCAGTACAACTCATGGATCGATAAGCGAACAGTCTTCTCATGAGATTTACGAACACGACAATGCACTCCAAGTAGCTGCATTTTTCAAGTCCCAATTTCACGCACTCTGGCAACAGGCGAACAGCCACATTGGAAGTCGATATGCGCAAGGCAAGCACGATCTGACCTACCGTAAGTTCAGCCGCCCCCAGAGTCTCGCTCTTGTTCACGGTGCCCCACAATCCAGGTTACTGCATTGCACTGGCCGAATACCGAGATGGCACCCCGAACGTTTCCCCGGAGAGGGTTAACTTTCACGTTCAACTAGGACCGCCTGATCTCGAGATCTGTTGCCAGCACGAAGTAACACTCCATCTAAATATAGTTAAGGGCATGTTCTCTCCGGACCATTACAACGCTCCCAGCTCCTCGCATTCTCGCAGGTAACATCCTCGCCAGATTTCACCGCATATCAGGCTGACTAATGGGCGTATCTAGCATGTCAGCTATAGAAGAAATATCCGATACGCGAGTGACGTTCAGCGTACCATTCTACATGACCTCTGCGGCCCCTGTCGTGGTCGGATCTGTTCAAGACTTTGGAGATGAACATCTTATTATACAGCTCCATCTTGACCTCGAAAGTTGGTTGTTTCGTGCCTCAGAGTTAGACTCTTCTCTGACAGGAATATACGCAGATGCTAAGTTGATTGGAGTTTCTCCCCGTGTCGAAAGGAGAAGAGAGGCCTTAGAGGTCTACTTACAAGACTACCTCCACTTCCTGGGGCGCGCGGGGCACGATACGCTTTTTTACCCCCCTTTATCGCCAGACGAAAGCCTGCCGGCGCCCATTGACTTCTCGCGATCTTCGCTTGGATTGCCGGGCGTTACACACGTACAGAACGTACCAGTAGAGGAGATCAACCGCTTCCTCTCAATCGCCTGGCTCATAGCTTCCACAACGTCGAGTACGGCAGATGGTGCCGTTCTTCCTCTTGCGGAGTGCCGAGGGTCGTGGTCGTCCGGCAATGAAGAGGTGCACTTCCGCTTGGTGTTTGGCCCTCCGCAAATCGCAGCGCTATGCGACAGGGAGGTCGTTATATGCTTCGACCTGAAGGAGGCACTTCTCTACAAGACTGAAGATCTCGAGAGGTATGTCCACAGTGGCCGTCCACATTCTGCCTTCGATTAACATCACCAACAGCTCTCCGTTCAGAGTCTTCTCCGACTGGAGAATTGCGATACTGATGAATGTGGAGCGTAGTGAAGAGGATAGCTTTGTGGTGGAATACCATCTGGACCGTCTAAGTAAGTTTCAGCATTTAATTTCAGTAAGCTCTTGGTTTACGGATGTCTTATTTAGGCAGCTATTTCATGCCTCAATTCTCGCAGTTAGGGAATTTCTCGAAGCTGAACGAAGACGCTGTTGGCTATGGGGATCGGGTCATCGACTTCATTTCAGGAGAGTATCTGTACATCCTGGAGAGTACAAGCGGGCTCGTGGTGTACCATCGCGATTCCCGCTCGCCCGGCGCGTCGCTTCAAACGCCTGATTTCGACACCAGCCATGTTCGCCTTCGACAAACCGCCATTGCAGGGCAAGGTTCCTCCTCCGCTGACGCTGTTACCTGGACAGAATTGTCTCAGAACGTCGACATGCACGGTTTTGACATGGTCATTGCGTTGCCACAGACAGCTATTAACGACCATTTCCGCTCGCAGTGGCAGCAAGCGCAAGCGCGCGCCGCCGGCGACCGGCTGCTTGCAGAGTGGCGGTATCAAGATCTCTTCAGCTCAGCGTTCGGGCCACTGACGATACGACTACTTGACGGCGGGAAGGCTCTTCTACTTGTAAACATCATTGAAGGTGGTTTGAAGACCGTCCGAAGCGGGGCTCGGCCTGCTGGGTATACCGGTTCATCGTCCATCAATAATGAAAGGGCTGAGTGTTGATACACAGTGATCTTGACTCTTTCAAATTTGCGGATTGGATGATTGCATTCGATCTCAATCTGGAGCTATGCGACCACACTGCCATACTCGGCGTTAGCCCCGGATGGCGCGAAAGTTTCATCAGGTCCCGTTTCTCCAGCTACGCAAGTGGGGATCTGATGCATCTCTACCTGGATCTGCAGCGTACGCGCATCTTCGCTAGTATCTGAGTGCTTATTGGTGAAATTGAACTTATCAGATGTCGACTTCAACCTCATGCATTCTCGCTTCAAGGGTCTGAACGACCCGCGCTTAATCGACAAGGCTCAAGCCACCGTTGTTTGCCTCCGCGACTACCTCAAGCAACTCGCTTCCCGGGGTCGTCATGTACTCAAAACTATCCCCGTCTGTAGACCTTCCTCTGATACGCACTCGTCCAACGTCACTAGCGTAACGTTCCGCGTCAGCTCAGAGCAGCGTCCGAGCGTCGAGCAGTCCCCCGCATTCGAACCAGCCGTTCTCATCCTCTGCATGAACGGCAATCGGCCCTTGCCCAGCCCCCTACCACAGCATTGGGGCAGATGGATCACGAATGAGTTCTCACCATCTCGTGGTACACTTGCTCTCTCGGCTGACAGCTTCCTGCGCGGGAGACTTCTGCCCCTCCTGTCGGAAGTGAATGCGATAACACGAATCGAGCCTATCTTCTCCGAGTTCCACAAGACGACGTGGAAGCTGCACCTCACCACTTGGGCGAAGAACCCCGAGCACGAACTGGGTGATTGTTCATTTGTCCCTTGTCCACATGCCGAGGCCGATGGGGTGCTGCGGTACCGTTGGAAGTTTGGTCGAAAGTTCAGCACCGACTGCGACGATGCACATACTCTCTGCTGTAGGCCTTATGGTACTATTTTCAATCGTGTTACTCACCGCATCTGCACAGGTCTCACTGAGAATTATCTCGAATTCTTTACGGCTTCCGGCGGCAGCTTGGACATGGTCTTACGTGGGTCAATATTCCTCGAACTCGCTACGAACAACTGGAGGTACGTCATTTTTCATTCATTTACTCTCATGTGCTGACGGACCAAAGCTCAAAGGCACATGCTCGTTGGAAGACCACGCTAAGGATCTCCTTTGAGGGCGGCGGCCTGCGTTTCATGATGGCTGCGTCTCCCATAACATTCACGCACGCTGAATCCGCCGGACGTCCTTACTCGTCGACCCCATTGAATCCGCAGACACTGCTTCGCAATGTGTTGCCGGGGTCCGTGGAGCTCCAGAATGCGGCAGAGTGCATCGGGGAGCTGGAGGCGGCATCCGTCGCGAGTAGTTTGGACCAAGATGCTTGCGTTCTCGGCAACCCGACTTTCAATGCCAAAGGCGATCTCCTTTTCCAGATTCACACACAACTTCATGTTCCGCCATCAGCTATCCGTGTACAAGCTCCTTCCCTAGCCTCTACCATTCATGGAAGTCACGTTGACGCACCACCAAAGCGTGCCGTTGGTGAAGGTGAGAAGCAAATCTCGTGCTCTGCACCTTCTGATATGGATGTCTGCAGAGCACCGAACGCCCGTACATCAAACCGAGCCACGACAACAGCGCATGAAAAGGGGCGATATCTCCCAAAGGTATCACGGGGATGAAGATGATGCCTCGGAGAAGTCCCCCTTTTCGGCTCTCTTGAGCCCTACTCCAGTTAGCGGCATGGTATTCGACAGCTTGCATACCCCCGCGACGTCACTGGCATCCTCGAACCCTAAGTCTGCAGGGCCAACGATGCCATTTTCGAACCTTCTCGCGCCGTCTATTATTACCAGCAGCTCCAGGTCCGTCGCACCGAAGGCAACGAACGATGTACTGTCTCCGGCTAGGCCAGCGTACGAGAGTCTTTCAAACAAGAGTGAGTGAGTATGTGTACTGTTATGGCGGTCGGTGGCTTACTTCTGGGGCTACTTCGCCAGTAGCGGCATCTCAATCTGTGTCCACGGTAACAACCAGTAGCACCAGCAAAAATGCGGGGACATCTGCACGTCGACGTCTGTCGCCGTCACCTCCTCCTTTGGTCATACCGACCCAACCACTCTGGAGAAAGGCCGCATCTCGTCGAGACAGCACTACGACCTCAAGCACGGGGAAGCGGGAATAGTGCTAATTTGAGTTTTGAGCGTTGTTTGTACGCCATCCTGGTGGCCAAAGTTAGTGGTAGCGGTATGATGTTAGCTGCATATGGTACAAGGGATAGTTCGGGTATCGTACGATACCGCCGATTCATTGCTTGGATGTGAATGATCTGTCAGTACTTCAGCCTCTAACCATGCGCCCCTATGTTGCTATTGCACGAAGTCTTGAATAGTAGGCATGCGTGGTTAATTGTGGCGACGGAGCAGTGTCAGGGCGCGCTCCCTCACGAGAGAAATTTGGAACTTTTTTGTTACAAAAAATATGCGAAAACAGCCTGAAAAAATAAGTAAGAAAATGCCATATTTTTCCT